>NW_006263373.1:378897-386009 GCF_000469605.1 Apis dorsata
AGTGCAGCGCGATTGCGAGGCGGAATCGATACCTGGCCATCGTCTAACGATCCCTGCTGCGTTACCGCCGAGTTCAATCAACCGCTACGACTCGAAATCCCGCCAACCGGCTCAATAATTCGCGGATCCATACCATCATCTCTTTCCCCGTTGATAGTCGACGAACATCCAGGCCTCGATGATATACGAGCCGCGGCAAGTATTAATCGGCTGTAAATATAGGAAATGCGAGCCAGTAATTAGCTCCCGATGAAGAAAGAAGTTTCGGGCAAGAAAACGTATCAGGATCATTGGATTGGAACTTTTGTCCAGGAGGATGGATTCAAGTGGGTTCGAAAATGGATATTTCTTTTTTGGGGAGGGTGGTGGGGAGAGAAGATAAGAAAAGTAAAATGTATATTTAGTTTCGTTTCGTTTTTTTTTTAAGAATTTTTTCAAAAATCTTTTTCAAAAGCGAGGTTTTATTTGGAATAAATTTTAATATCGTGAAAGGAATAATACTTTTGAGTAATTGCACTTCTCGTCTTCAGTGGATACTGTTTTTTTAAATAAGTTACTTTTATTTTTTTGCCAAAAGTAACATCTACTTTCTTTTGATACTTTTATGAAGCATCATGAAAAGCACCAGCGAATCTCGGTATGAATCGTTATATCTTTCCAGAGATTCATTAAAATTGCAAAAATCTCTGACTATTCTTCATCTAATGCTACTTTTGTCTATTCGCATAACAATTTGAATCTTTATTTCGTATTTTCATTATTTTCTATGTCTTCTTTATATTCCAAATAGTTTCGATTTTTATTTTTAAATCTCGTTTATGGGTTTTTCTTTGGCATCAATATTTCATCCACCATCTGATTATTCTGTGTCTATATTACTTCTGGATATTCATATAGAAACTTTAATCTTGTTAATCTACTTTCATAATTTTAATTTCGCATTTTTCTGATGTTTCATTAAAAATTTCGATTTTTCACTTTTAAATTTCGCGTAATCAAATTTCAGGCATCGATATTCACGCTTATCATCTTGCCTGACTATTCTTTGTATAGTTTTACTGTCTATTCAATAACAATTTCAACTCTATTAACCTTTCAACTTTCGCAATTTTTATTACAAAATTTTTTTTACCCATCGACGATTCATTAAATTCTACAATGCATACCAAAAAATATAAACTTGAAATATAACATTGAAAGTTAATCAGAGAATTTACTCTTTTTAAATGTTATACATCATTTTCAAATAACGAGGACTTTCGAGAAACTCGATGTTCAAGAGATGCTTTTTAAGAGAATATATTTCCAAGTAGAAGAAGAAAATTCGAAATGCATTAAATTCGAGCCAATACAAGCCCTGCGTCCAGAAGGACGTGAGATCTCTTGAAAGGTGACCACACGAGAGGGAAAGAAAAAGAGGAATTTCCCAGTTGAATCGCTGTGGCGTCTTAAGCACCCTTCTTCTTGTTACGTGTAACAGCTTGCGGAGCTAGGAGGTTACGTCTCGTTGCGGACACGTCTATGTAAATTGTTTTCTGATCGATTGAAACGAATTCAATTCGGTTTCTTCTGGTACTGGTGAAAAGAGTGATCCACAGCCAATCTTTGTTTTTTCGCTCGCTTCGAGTTAGATGGAACATTTTCAAATATGGAGGCGTTGGATCGAGAAGAATTTAAAACGTGTGTGAATTGGGATTTTTGTGGAAAAAATGAAATATAATGGAATTTAAAATTAATAATTATTTGTTCAAGTAAACGTGTAAGTCGTGGAATGACAAAAGACAGATTTTAAATAATTTGAACGTTTATGAAATAAAATGAAGGATCCAAATAAGATGAAAATATTGCAGAGGATAACAAAAAATAAGAATAACTTATATATTTAAACCATATATTTCAATTATAAATTTCAACGGATTCGTATATCATTACATGATAATAATAAAAAAAATTAATATTGAAATTATCTTTCATTTTATTTAGCGCGATGTATTTTCAATGCCACTGTTTCGTCTCGAACGAACAAATGAGTGATGGGATGTGTTTCTCGTCCGACATATTTCATTTGCAGTAGTAACAGTCAGTGATGTTGCTCCCAGGATATTAGAGAACGACGCACTATTTGTCACGATAAAATATCTGATCATCCTAAATATTTTTTATGGTATATCAAGCAATTCTCCTCTTAACATTTAATATCTATAACTTTCAATATATTGACACAACGGATAAAATTATATTTATTATCAAAAATCGTAAATAATTTTTCGAAAATATCGTAATTATGTAAAATGTAATTATCACGTAATATATTATCACGCCAATATCACTTGAAATGAATTATTCATAGTGTTAGTTCTTCAAGATGGTAAAAGCAAAGTTCTTCGACATTTTAGAACTTATTTATTGTGACATGTGTAGCATCAGCGCACCCCAAGGGGGAAGAGTTGCATTTCCCTTATCTCTCCGAGACGTCAAACAAGAATTTCCTCGTTATCTTCGATATCTTTCAGGAAAATGATTCGTGATGCTTATGGTTTATACATACAACAATTTTAATGGAAAATATGCTTCCCACAATGGTGTATTATTCACGGTTCCATGATTATTATTTAACGACGGTATCACGTTTCATAATTAATCTCGATAATTATCGCAAGGTTAACGAATCTTATCGTTAGTTCAGTTGCCAAAAAATTTTTATAAAATTGAAACGTTCGTTAAAGGAAAAATAATCGATGACTTTTATTTATCTCACTGAATACTCGTTTAAAAATGAAAATAATAATTTTCATCGCATAGGAAGATTTATCAGGGAAATAAAAAAGTGCATGATATTTCCAATGGCGGCTGGATTTTAGTTAAAAGTGCATTCGAACAGGTTCTGTTGGTCTTCTTGCGTTATCACGATCGAGCAATTGAATCGCAATCGAAATTCTACGGCAACAGAATTATCAAGCACGTCATTAACTTCGAACGGTGGTTTTCATTAACGATCCAGATTTCAACGTTCATAGAAATTGTGGGGATGAATGGAAATCAATGTTCATTGGTTTCCTAAGTGTGAATTAATATTGTAGTATTTTATTTTCCTTTTTTTTTTTTTGTATCATTTTTTAAAGCCAATTTTTTATCCTTATATTTGAAGAATTTAATGATGATAAAATTGCAAAAAACAATCAAGAAGAGGAATGATAGAAGTAACAAGTTTTTAATTGAAAAAAAAAAAAAAAAATAAACGAGAAACGTGAAATAAATTATTTTTATTTAAAAAATGGTTTTCGATTCGAATTAAAAAAAATTAACTATCATATTTTTGCATACAGAACGTTTTTTCATTCACTTGACAAAATTTCAACGATGATATATTTCTCGAAAAACGATTCTCAATTTCAAGAATGATTCATTCGTTTCATTTTGGACATAAAGATATTGAACTTTGATTAAAAGCAAAAATGTATTCAATCGATGAAAGCAAGTGATCGAAAACAACCGACTGACTGTCGCTTCCACGAGAATCGAGCATTCGGTTTGGAATTTCCACGCGTTTATCGTGCGTTCAAATTAACGTCGATCGTACGATGAAACGGTTGACGCTTTTATCGAATAGCTCGTGAAAGTAATGTTGAATGGGTCATAGAGAGCGTGAACGTAAAATAGAAGTTACAGTACAAATTTACAATTACTTGAATGGAAACATTTCGTGGATCCCGTGGATATTTTTTTTTTTTTTTTTTAAATAAAAAGAAAGTAGAAATCTCTTTCGTTGGGAAAATTTTTATTCTATCAAGTTACGTAGAACTCGAATTTTATTATGTGTTATAAAAAATCAATTATATTCAATCTAGTATCAAACAATCAGAACAATACTGCGTTAAAGTAATTTTTATAAGAGCTTTACAGCCCTTATATCACTTCAAGTGATCCATCATACGTTTGATCAGCCCTGGTTAAAATCCTCTTCGGAAGAACCACTCTCTATTAACTTTTTTAAATCGATTCTATTCGATTTATTAGTTTCGATTCGTTTTAAAATATCGTGTATTTTTATTTTTATTTTTTTTTTTTTCTCAAAATGTGGTTCGAATAAGTCGTATGGTCACTCTCCTTGAAAAGGGTAGGAGGCCAATTGTCCACGGAAGCATTCACGTAATAGAGGAGGAGGGGGAAAAGGTAGAAAGGAATAGAAAGAAGTCAGTCGCTCGAAAAGTTACAAAAGGAGTACAAGTTCTACCTTTTTTTTTTTTTTTTTTTTCATCTGGAAAAGTTATCAACCACGATAACTTCAACCTTGTTCTATTCTATGCTACGTACTCTATACTTTGAATACACTTTCTACACGGTGCTTCACGAATTCGTATAGTATCGAATCGGATACTTCACGTGTACAATGGGATCGAGCCCTATCAATGCTCTTTAACTGCACGCTGCTTGTTGTTGAATAATGCAACGCGTAAACTTGATGGGAAAAATGTGGCGTGGTGCTTGAGAATTTATTCTGATCGAGGGTGAAACGATACTTTGCGGATGTACCGGATATTTAATTTTATTATTAACACTGTAAATATTTTATTAAGCACAGCTGATTTTAATAAGGAACATTTTATATAATTTCAAATATTCATAAAATGAAATAGTAGTGATCCATTTGACAATTTTATAAAATTTGTTAAAATATTCCGCATAAAATATTTCAACTGTAACAATTTTTTATTTCTCTTATTTGTAACAATAATACACTTAAATATAATTGTTATTACGAGATGATAGAAGCACGAACGAATGATTAAAAATATTGATTGATAATTTTCAATTTTGTGAATTCCAAAATCGTTCTCTGAAGGATTGTACTCTTTTTCTTTTTCTCGAATTTCGTCTCTCTCTCTGTTCATCAATTAATTATACAAATATACGCGTTTCATCACGAAGATTCGTGCAGAATTTCAATCTCGAAGCTTGTTTGTTATATCAGTGATTCAACACTTATCGGATATGTACATTTTTCATGTTGAAAACGATCGTCGGTTTCCCTTTTCACTTGTTCTATCAATTTCACATCTCGACCATTTTCGAGGTATTTCTTCTCGACGATCAGCGTCTATCTCTCCACTCCTTGTTAACGAAAAAGTCGTGGATCATTTTTTCGAGATCAACGATAAAAAAAAAAGAAAGGAGAGGGGGAAAAAGAGAAGCGGAGAATCGATAAGTGGTCTGAAAACTCGCTCGCTCGTTTTATCTCGAAACCCGTTTCGTTATTATCAGCACCAGTTTTTCGAGTCGGTGCGCAGTTTGACGCTTCTATATCGGCAGGAAAAAAAATCCTGGAGGATCTATCTTCCCTCCAGTATTTCAAATACGGTGTCCAGTATCTCGAAGTTGAAGGGAAAAAAAAAAAAATGACGCACAGTGGTACAATTGATTTTTCCCCTCTGTTGAATTTCATATTCGTTGGAATGTTGATTAAAATTTTTACGAGTTTTCCAAACTTATTTGTTGTTTCTTCGTGCGATTTTTTTATTCAATTATTGATAATTATTTATTTAAGTATATAAGATGATTTTGTAAAAAAGAAAACTGATGAAAATTATGCTTCTGATTCTGATTCTGAAAATAAATAATTTTCGAATACAAAGAATGTCTAATCTACTGGATCACATGTATCATCATTCGAGGAATCCAATTAAAAAATCGCTAGGATTCATATTCCTAAAGTTTTCTTTAAACTAAAAATAAAAAAAAAAAAAAGAAACCAAAGAGATAATTTCAAAAAAGTATATTCCACCAGCTATCGAAACAGAAGGGATCAGAAAATCAAGGCGCAATTAAAAACCAATTGCTCGATGTGTCACGTGGCGTGGTAATTACGCGAATTAATAATTAGAAGTGGTTTCCCTGGTTGCACCAACATCGGGAATGTTCGAACAGATGTGCGTGCACGTCGATCTCGGACGAAGAAACGTTAAAGTGTCAAAAGCAAGAACGAGCCTAATTGATTCGTCTACATAACGAGGATCTCGTTTCCTCTTGGCGAAACTTCCTCTTATAATGTGAGCAATAACACGTTCGTGAAAATGTTTCGTTACCACAATGATGGTAATCGATTAGAAAAAATTTATTAGACGATTTTGTATTAATTAATTTCATTTAAAAAAAAATAATATACATCAACATAATATATAGAATTAAAGTAGACGATTTGGAAAATTAATATTTTCGATGAAAGAGAATTTCATAATATTTTAATTTCATAATATCTCTGAAGTATTCGTCCATGTGGGATTAATCTTTGCAAAGTGATTGAAGCATCTGCAATTCCTATAATATACTCGACATCGAGATACAATGTTTGAATCATATCTATAAAGACTACTAAGTTCTGGCGAGTCATGCGTCCCTTCTCTATTCTTCTTCGCAATAAGGAACTTACTTTTAAATTGCGAAACACGTATTTTGATACATTTGGTAAATGCGGATAAAGAAAATGAAATAATATGGGAAATAAGTGATTCAGAAAGAACATTGTTAAGGGTTGACGCGCATTAACAGAGAAATAAATGTCTGGAAAAATTTTTAGTTCTGTGGATTCAATTTGAGAGAGGTAAACTTCATAAAGAAAACAGAATTAAAAGAAAATTCTGTGCTTCCACAGAATAAGAAATATTAATTCTATAAATTTTTGCATACTTTTACAATTTTCGAAATTCACGAAAAAAATATCACTAGATAAATATTGGATTTTGATATAACGAGAAAATTAAACTAGTATTACTCCATTGAAGTCTTCGTGGAATTAAAGACAAACGTTTGAATCTTTAATCCTCCAATGAAAGTTCCATTTTCCTTAAGGTTCATGATCATCCTCATATAAATATCATAATTTTCATGCAACAGTGGAGTTTGTTCACTTACTTACCCTTAAATACTTAATATCGTTTCATTATGATTCATAAAATTGTACGACGATGGTCGGCCATATTGCAGTCAAGCCGGGATTAAAAAATTGTTTTCGGCGCAACAACGAATCTTGGATAAAGAATCAAAGTTCGTGGAATCGCGAGATTTTCGAGTATTTCTTTTTTTTTTTTTTTTTTTTTTTTTTTTTTTTTTTTTTT
>NW_006263373.1:386170-402805 GCF_000469605.1 Apis dorsata
TCTTTCAAGATATGTGGGGCGTGTTACGTACGAGAGTGTATGAAGAGTAATTCGGCTGTTGCAATACTGTAATTGGAGTGGGCTTCAAGGGAACGTTGCGAGTTGTTGTCTGTTAATGATGATGCAATAAAAAAGAAGAAGGGGAAAAGAAAAGACAAAAATATCTTCTGACCCGAGAACAATCCTTTGTCCGATCTTATAAACGCGTATACAATTACGGTAATATCGATGATTTAAGCAAACTCTTTTATTCGTAATTTATACAAGATACATTAAAAAATATATATATATATAATTTAAAAAGAATGATTTAATCGTTTTGATTTTAAGGTATCTTTCTTTTTATTTTTAGAAATAATTTTTTAATTTCTTTCTCGATACAGAAACTTGTGATGAATAATACGAATAACATATTTCATCAGAGAATTTTCAATCCATAAACTTTCTTTCAATAAATAAAGGGTGGAAAAAAATTATCACAAATTTCTTTTAATATGCACTATATTTTCGTTCCTTTATGAAAGTATTTTGACACATAATTTTATTCCTAAAAAAAAAACACGAATTGGAACGAACGACGATTGTTTACAATTTGAAAATTATTTATGGAACGACCTAATATTTATCGTTGAAACAAAGGGTGGACGGGATATTTTTTTATCCTCGAAGCAAAGAGTGAGGGGAACAATTGATCGTAAGAAGGTCGTAAGCGGGCCTCGTTGAAATAAAATTGGCGAGGCGAATTGGGTGGAAACAGGATTCCGGAGACCGATAATTCCGACTGTTTTCCACGCGCATCTTTTTATCGGATCGAAAAATAGAAGGGAAATAAATGAAGTAATTACTGCAAAGTAGTTTCACTTTGTTCCTCGTCGGGGGAGAGAGGAGGTTACTTCGTCAACAATGGAACAATAGCACGGCTACTCCTCGCGATGGATTCAACAGATCTAATAACAGTTATGTACAATAGTGATTGAATGGTAGTGGACCGGGGCAATTATTTAAAATGCGAGCAACCGCTGCATCGGCAATTTTTAAACGAATGCAATTTCTAAACGAGGTTCCCTTATCCGAGATGTATAATATTCTTGCTGATGCTTTAATTAATCCACGTAATTACGTTTATTATTAAACAATTAAACGAAAAAGAATCGATTTATTACCGATTTATGTAAAAGGGACGCGATAAATTTCAACCCTCCCGATATTTTATAATTAAAATTATTTAAAAATTTTTCCTCCCTGAAAATTTCATTCTGATTTTCATCCCTAAAGTTTTCATTCGTTATTTCCCAAAATCTTAAACACACGAGTAAAAGCGCGATAAATTTCAACCCTCCCGATATGTTATAATTAAAATTATTTAAAAATTTTTCCTCCCTGAAAATTTCATTCTGATTTTCATCCCTAAAGTTTTCATTCGTTATTTCCCAAAATCTTAAACACACGAGTAAAAGCGCGATAAATTTCAACCCTCCCGATATGTTATAATTAAAATTATTTAAAAATTTTTCCTCCCTGAAAATTTCATTCTGATTTTCATCCCTAAAGTTTTCATTCGTTATTTCCCAAAATCTTAAACACACGAGTAAAAGCGCGATAAATTTCAACCCTCCCGATATTTTATAATTAAAGTTACTTAAAAATTTTTCCCCTGAAAATTTCATTCTGATTTTCATCCCTTTTCATTCGTTATTTCCCAAAATCTTAAACACACGAGTCCACAATTAACAACCTCTAAGAAACGAGTACGAGGAAATACAGTGGATCCTGCCGCGTCGAGAGGATATCCTGGCTTTTCGTTTGTCTGAAAGCAACGCGGATGGAAGATCGGGAATGGTCAGTTTCCCTGGAAAATCCAGGATTACCGGGGAATTGTGTTGAACTTGTCCCGATATACGATTGCGCCCGCGCAATGCGTGTACACCAAACCCATGAAATTACTTGGCATTCGCGGGTAACGAAGGGAGAGGGGGGGAGAGGAGCTCCAGAGTTTCATCGGGGGATACTTAGGCAGTAGTGAACGGAGGTATTCTCTCCGTCTAATTGAATCGCGCGTATCATCCCCCTTCCTCCCCCTCGTAAGGGTGAAAATTTCCTCCACCCCCGCGTTGCTTAACGCGCGTGTAACCGCCGCAACAAGTTCATAAAGACTCCGCTTAACGTTTACGCAGAGCCCACGGGCCGCGGATTGACCGAGAGGGTGGCTGGTGGTCTCTCGTCGAAGTGGAATCGACCGATTTCTCCAAGTGGCGGGTGAACTGCTTTAATTGACCTTGTTCCTTCGTGTTGCATTCTTTGCATCTCTCGTTTCTTTCCTTTTCTTTCGAAAAAGAATTCTCTTTCGAACGCGATCTTGGTATTTTTGTTTCCTATGATTCGTTTTTTTTCTCTTATTATTATTATTCTTGTTGGAACGATTTTTGATCTGATGTGATGAAATTTAAGGAGGGAGAGAGAAGGGATGGTTCAGAAGAAGATAGTTAAGAAATGATCGTATTTTGAAACTTTTTGAGAGTTCGTGATTGTTGTTGGAATTTCTTGGTATTTTTGTAATTTGTTTTTCCTCTTTCCTCTGTTTGCATGACTTAAATTCTTCTTCTTTCTCTAGAAATTTTGTTCAGATGTAAATAAAATGATGTCTTTTTCAATAGATTTTTAAAAAAATTTTTCTATCAATCTATCTTTATATATTTACAACTCTTCAAAATATTGTTCTCTTATTCAAATATTACAAATTTATTGGATAAAGTAAAAGAAATTCTGTTAATTAAACGATATATGATTAATTACATCGATTCTTAAAAACATATTCACATTCGCTCGGGATGGAATGTCGTTGAAATTTCTTTACTCTCGTATTGAAAGTTAAAATACGGTTGATCAGATTTCAGGAAGATTATTTGCGGAGTAGTTGCCTTATCGAGCGGGATTCTCGGCGAAAAAAAGAGAAAAAGGTATTTCGCTTACCTAAGTGATATATATATATATGAAAAAAAAAGGGAGGGGGGAAGGAGGACGCGAAGTCATCTGCCGCGATGCGCCAAACACTGAATCCGGATGCAAGTATTGACTACGTGACTGGGCACGTTATGAGCGTATTTTCATGCAACAACACGGGCATAACCGGGGGTAACTTCAATTAGGTTACGGTGTGCGTAACAAACTCATAAATTCGGTGATAAGTGTCTCGTTATGAAACGATCATTTGCAAATAATCTTCAGTGCAAACACGATTCCCGATAAAACATTGAAACCCCCGTAATTGGGGGGAGGAGGGGAAGAGGGAGGCACGTAATTGCATGAAATAATGATTTCGATCGTTTACATTATTGCTGCTACATTCCTGCCCGTAATTGTTGTTTGTTCAAGCCGAATTGTAATTACACGAGGGTGGATTAGCGACGCGAAAATGCAAATATCGAAAGCAATCTTCACGTTGGATCATCTTGTCTTTCGTGTCTGTGATCGTTCGAGGAAACAACTATTGGATTGGGGTTGAATTGGCGGAAGTAATCGTGTTTCTTTTTAATAAACATTTATCCACATTGGATGTAATATTACTAGTCAAGTTTTACTTGAAAATGATATAAGGGATATACTTGAAATTGTGAAAAGGATTGTGAAATAATTACAGAAACTTTAAATTAGGAAGAAGCTTATTTATGATTGAATTATTTCATTTCAATACATGAGGAATAAATTTTTATTTCCTTTCGATATTATTACAATTCCATTCGCGGATCCACTCTCTCCTGTATTTCTCTTCATTTCTTTCTTTTTTTATTCCCCTCGTTTGCTCGCGTCTTTTTTCTTCAGCAGTGGCGCAAAGGTTTTGGTGGTTGGTGTGATTCTCGTTGTCTACTCGTTAATTTCGAAGCGGGCAAAAGTGGAGAGGCGGAAAGAAAGACGGGGGGCAGTAGTTTGATCGGCAACTTTCCAGAACGCAATCCGGTGGACCACGGTTACATTTGGCCGAACATAGCTGTTCGAGTTAATGAAAGAGCGAAAGGTTGGAGACGCTGACGAGGCGTGTCACCTCGTTCCCCTCTCCAGTTATTTCTTGCGAAGATTCGCTTGTACCCGGACACGTTCCACCCTCACCTCGTCGAGCATTGACTTGGACGCAAGTGTCAACGTGTCTGGGTGTCGTCCCTTGCATGGATCTTCGAAGAAACTTTTATGGTTGATTGAAGATGAGAAATGATATACTTTTTAATTAAAATACCTTTTTTTTTTTCATTTTGAAGATATATATTTATTTTTAGATGTTTTCTAATTTTGTATGCTCTTCTCGAGGGTTGTTTAATTTAGAAAATTCTATTATATTTTTTTTTAATTTATTTTTTTTCTATCTAGCGAAGAAAATTTACAAATTTCAATTTTTAAGATGTAAAAAAGGAGGATATTTTAATTAAAGAGGAGAGATTCGCAATTTTGTAAATGTAGTAACAAAATTAATGATTTTCGAATAAGATTTTTTTCTATTCCAAATTTTCTTAGAGAATAATTCATTCGCATTATTAGTTTAGGTAAAATAATATTATTTTGTATTCAATTTTGTAATCAATAATCGAAAAATAATCGAAATATATTGAAAAGTATTTACTAGTATGCGATAATTAATTACGACAATAAATGCCTTTTAACATGGCAACAATATAAATCGGACAAAAGAAAGCTGTAACAAGGTTGCACAATGAAACTTCCTCTTTGTGTAGTTAAATATGGCGTTTTCTGAGTGCTGGCGTTTTACTACAGCGGCTGGGAAGACTTTTGAAAGAAGTAGTATTTATAAATCTTCTCTAGATTTTCTAGCCGTATTTAGTTCGTGGCAGCATTTTAACGTAAGCCGTATTAAAAATTAGAACATAAAGGATTAAAAAAGTAACGTCCTTTGTACAGATTTTCCTTCCAGTTATTTTGTTAGCGCGTGATGAAATTACAACGACCAATTTACATCGTTCACGCAAATTAGTACGAGTGAATGGTGTTAACTGTAGCGAATGTTAACGAACTACAAATGAACGCTTCGATAGATCTTGTTTTTTGTTTTATTTTTATTTTCGATTTTTGAAAAATTAAAACGTCACATCGAGAGAGAGTAACTATTGCGACGAACAAAAAATCAATTGTTTCTCTTTTTTTAAAATTTAAAATTACTAATTTTAAAAAAATGGATATCTATCATTTAAAATTATTAATTTTTATGTCAAAGAAACTAATTTACATTGATAAACTCGATTGAATTAATTTTCTAAATTCTTTTTAAAAATTACTCAAATTTATAACCATGTTTTATTTTCGAATATCCATCCGGCATGAAATATAGCCGAATATTTTTTTCTCTCCCATTTGCTTTGCGTATTTTTTCACAAATTCGTCATTTTTTAAATGTTTCTCTCTCGATGTTTTGAAAAGAAAGAAAGAAAAACATCATTTTGTGTAAAGAGGCCGATTTTATACATTTTATATCGGTGTAAAACCGATGTTTTATCCGCAAATAGCTCAAAGGCCATTTAACCTATGAAATCTTGATGCGAAAATTTCAAATACAAAGAGAGAGCCGAAAACCGCGGCATCTGTGTGCTACTTTCCAAGTAGAGTAAGCGTATGCGTAATCAGACGCATAGCCAAACTATATATATATATATATTTCCTCTGCATCATCTTAGTCATAACAATTATTTAAAAAAAATTGCAGAACCATTGACGAATCCTGATAAATTTTATACATTTAATATTCATTTAATATTTCAAAGAATATATTTGACCAACCAAATGAAATTAACCAAATTCTAAATTCTGATTTTAGTTGCTTTTCTGTTTGTTCAAATGATCCTACGTTACAGTATATACATATTAATCATTTAATAGATCAAAATTACTCACAATTATAACTTATTAAACGTATCTATAATAAAATTCAATAGCTACAAAAAAATATTTAACACTCGAACAATATCAATCAATTACTCCAACGTCTCGTATGGTAATTTAATTACCTTGACAATTATTGAAAAACAAAACCAATCGATCGAATTCACATTTTTTTCAAAAACTCGTTCCCTTTTACCACGAATCGAAGGTAAGGATCCATACTGCGTCGTAGCACATATCGAGATCACCATAAATGCACCGTTAAAACCGGGTTTGTAAAGGAACAGTTGTCAGAGTGGATACAGAGACGGTGTACGTAAACTCGGTCGTGGCGTGTACAAAGCTTGCCGGGTGTATGTAAATAGAGGCGAATGCGAAGCGTGTTGCCCAAGTACGAATGGTTTTTGTAGCATAAAGTATCGGGTTTGCGGATCCACTTGCATACGTTCGAGAGAGAGAGAGAGAGGAGAGAGAGTGCACCACCCGATTTTGGGGCCCGTTTCAAGAGGGTAAAATGGGGGAGGAAGCGCGCGAAGTGTTTCCTTGCTCGCGGTCGCGCTCTCTGAGCAAATAAAATAGCTGTTTCGATAATGCCTGCGTCGTAAATTCATCGGATGAATTCGAGGAATTGGAGAGTGATTTGTTATTCCCTTTTCAAGCGGCAGTCGAGAGGTATGTGTGGAAAGGGGTTGGAGAGATGTAGGTTGATCGCACGATTAATAGGTGATCGAGGAACTATTTCAATACTGTGACGTTAGTCTCTTTGTATTTTCTACAAGAAGTTTGATGGAGGATAAATTTTTCAAGTTCTATTAATCCCTCGAAATGATCAGAATCAGATAGGTATTATTTGAAATTTTTGTATTTATATATTCTTTCGTGATATTCCATTTTCCACGCGAGAAAGAAGAAAACTATTCTCTAAATGAGGAAAATGTCAGTTTTGGTTCTCCTAAGGAAACATTCTTTCTCCTCGAAAGAAAATTTTTCCCCATCGAGGGGGAAAGTCTCGTAAAAACTTGCCACTTTTCTTGCACACAAATACTTAGAAGAAAGAAAAAAGGGATCGTGTCTAACAAATTACATTCTATAACGTGTAAAGTTGCGTAAAGAAAGATCGTAATGCGAGCAATATGAAAATGTATTGTTTATCATCGAATTTTAAAATACTTTTTACAAAAGAATCTTCGTCAATTCTTTTTTTTTTATATAATACATTATGATGAAATTGTACAAAAGAAACGTCATTTGAATAATTCTATTTCTCCTTGAAAAGACAGATAATTTTACACGAAATTCACATACACGTAACATTTGTACAAACTCGTGTACTACTTCATCCCCTTCATGAATGTTCCCTTATTCGTTTCTCTTTCAAAACCTGTCCAAATTAAACAGAGGATGTGACACGTTCTAAAAGACACGTTCTACCCGCACAGAGAGTTGCATAATCGAATAGTTTGAAGGCGAATTCTACGAATACTTCACACGATCCCTTTCTCACGGAATATTTGTAGAAAATGATGTGACATTGAATGGTTCTGTTCGATTCCATTGTTACAGGGCCATAAGATATAGGTAAACTCGTAGCTTTAGCCCATTCTATTTGATCAAACTAAAGTCTCCCCGAATGAGAGGCTAAATTCAGAATCCAGTCAAACAGATTGTTCTTGGATCGATCAATTCTAAATCAATTCTCTGTCTGATTGATCGGCTAATATTGACTTAGTTATTTTTTTCTTTTTTTAACCGACTGTACCGAGCTATGACTTCTGCCTCTTGAAACTTTTAGTTTCTTCAGAGTTATAGCTCCTTGGTCGAGAGAGTTCCTCCAGAGTTCTTCTCTCTAATTGGCAGTTTTTCGTAAGAGAAACCGGCCAATCGAGAGACTTTGATGAAACCTCGCGACTTTCTCCCCAAGAATTCACCCCCTCGATCGGGAATGAAGTGTTTCACGATACTCGTAGTTTTCAATTGGTATACGACTTTTCTTCTCTATGTTTGCAGTTAGGTAAAATTCATCCTTAAAGATTTAGCTTAATTTTTTCTTTGGCCAGGGGTGAACAGATAGATCCGTCTCTCGATATCTATGAATCGTGCGTTAATCTATATGGATATTTATTATTTTATTAGAAATTTATTACAAGTGTCTGTAAGATTATTCCGTCTTCTAAATTTTTATGAATGAATAAATCTTGTCGATATTACATATCGATAAAAAAATGATGTCTATTGGATAATTGATTATAAAAAGGATCACAAGAAGTATTTTAGAATTTCAAGTTGAATTCACGTGCAGATCCTTTGCAGTTCGAGTGCAAGTTTTAAAGGGGAGAATTACAGAGGAGAATTTCTCGAATTTCTCGATAAGTACAGAGAATCACTGATAGAATATCGAGTATAACGAAACTGGAATCTGAAAGTGACGTGCGAGATGAAAGAGGTCCGTGGTCGAACTGAATTTCGCAGCGAAATTAACGCCCGTGCAACGTCGTCTTCTTGCCTTTTTTATCAGATTTCTGATTTCGTTTCTCGTACGCGCATAATTAATGCATTCGACGCGTGTTAGAGAAAAATTAATCTTGCGAACAAGTTTATTTTTATTTCGTTTTCCTTTTTCTTTTTCTCGAGGATAATTATAGAGATTTTAGAATAATATATTCATGTTCAATTTAATAATTAATAAATTTGGTAAAATAACAATAAGATGAAACACAAGTTTTAAAAAAATTACATATATGCATTAACATGTATTTTTATTTTATACATAATATTATATATTTCTTAAATATTAGTTGATCGCTTCGTGAATCACTTTTATCGAAGACGACAAAACTTGTTGTTCATCTGTTGCTCGTCATGTGTCTAAATCGGTTTCCATAAGTCGTCGAGAGACGTTTTTAAGGCGATATCGCAGCCGATCGTACATTATACAAATGTCATCCACTTGCACGAACGTTTCCCCCTTATCATTGGCAACAAGGTAATCGCGATCATCGATAAAACAATTTCCTCTCGAATCCCTATAACTTGACGATGTACACCAAGGCTAAAGCTTCTTTTATCCGGCGGAAATGCGAAACTCGATATCCGAAGGGATTGTTCTCTTCTTCGTCGATCAAAAATAATACTCCACAACGATCTATCTACCCCTTGCTGTAATCGATGTTTATTACGCGTCAATGCAGTGGAAATATATTCCATTGATTTAATTTGTAATAAATGCTTATACAGGATAATAGAAAATGAATAATCTTTTTCGAGTTGGATAATAAATGAAGAAAAGGAAAATTAATTTTTTTTTCTTAAAAGAGGAAACTGGAATTCTATGATACGATATCAGTTGTCAAGTGTTTGTGGAAATGAAGACAGAAATATATTCTCTAAGGAAGAGAAGAATAAGGTGATTAATTATACACAGTATTTAATAATAATTTTAATTTTTCGAAATTTCGTTTTTTATCATTAAGTATTTTCTTTGACACGAAATAAGACGATAATTTAAAATTGAATATTTTTATTTTGTTCAAACAGGAGATAATATACGATAGAAATTGACTCTTCTTCTTATTTTCTTTTTCTGATCGTAGAATTTTTTTTTCTTCTTTTCATTATACGTGCATCACATGTGTACACGTTGTTATACAAGAGAAAATTAGTTTTTCTCTTGGTAAGTTACCTCTACTACGTGATGTAAAGGTAGAAGAGACATATTCAGACCACGAACATGCCACCCCCTCGAATGTCGGACTTGTAGACGAGGGTGGCTAGATCCATCCGTGAGTCATATCAATGTATATATATATATATTATATATATTACCAATGATACATTTATATCATTATTGTATCAATATCGTGTAAATAATCGTTCAACAATTCTATCAAAATCGTTATCAATGTAATCAACTCGCACTGCACAATTTCCATTTTTTATTTTCCATCGTACAACAACTTATAAATCAATAAATAAATACTCTCAATCAAAATTGAGATCCCAAACGGACAAATAGTAAGAGAAAAAGAAAGAGCAAAAAAAAAATAAGAAAATAAAACAAAATTTACGAACGAAGCATGGTCATATTCTGGAAAAAAATCCATACGAAAGCGTTTGACCCGTCGAAAAACCGATTCTTCTATATATCGAGCGATACGGCGAATTTTCACGATCGATGAAAGCTCCCTCCATAGACGAAACTTTGAAACTGTCGCGGATCTTTCATCATTTGACGGATCTGCCGACGCCTCGAATGGCGGTCGGATAGACATTCGCGGGACACAATGCCGACTATCTCATGCGCCAAAGATAATTACATCCCTCTCTGCCATATTATTGTCCCAGTGGACCATTGTTACCTGGCTGCCGGCGATACAATGGTTTCCTCATGGTATCTGCCGACCTATTGTCCCGTAATTTATATTGTGATTTTATGAGTTTTCGACGGAGCGTAACGCCGCCGCCGTTTGTCCCGCCGCTTACGGAATCGCGCTGTAAACAGCGGCCCGCCTCGATAAGGCCGCCATCCAATCGTAAATCATTCTCGCCGTTTCAATCTTTATCGCCCGCGATTTCATACGATTTCTCTCGACAGAAATTTTTTCCTGTTTCGTCTCACTCGGATATTTTGATTCCATTCAAAAGTCCTTACGTAAGAAGATAAGTCGCAGTTGAAGTTCACTCGATACGAAAAATAAGATTAAACGTCGCGATCGAAGAATCTTTGGAAAATAATCTTTACATTTCGATGTTAATTATTATTAATTAATGTAGAAAGAAAAAAGTTAAAGAATTAAAACGAATGGATCGCTTCGATTTCTCTCAAGAGACACAATGGCTTAAAACAATAGGGGAAGCTCGTAGTAGATTTATCCGGGCCGAAACAGCCTAACCCAGCGTTTTCGTGATACATGGCGCGGTAGAGGAGCTATGCGCAAGTTACAAATGGCACGGTAAAAGCCATGACCGTTTTCTTCGCTGGACGCGCAACAATGAAGTGATTAAATACAGTTGGCGCAGTCAGAGGACAAAGAACGTTCAACCCGTACGATTTATCGTCGATACACACCGGTCGGCGCGCTCAAAACTGAAATCATAGGATCCCGTAGGCCGTGACCGAGGATTTACGTACGTATCCCTGGCTGGCGAAACACTCGGCCGCAACGCCGCGTGAAATTCGCTTCGCCCCGCCCCGAATTGTTTGAATTTTTGATCCGTGAAATTAAATCTCTCTCGCCGAGGTTTCGGCCGAGTCGAGCATTCTCGAGCAACGAGACAAGACGAGATACATCCGTGCGCGATACGCGCCGCGACAAATTAACCTTCTTCCCCCGTTCTTCATCCTCTCCTCTCCTCGCAATCCGAATTCCCTTCTGTTGAAAAATGCAGGGAACGACGCGGCTCGCCTCCCACCACCACGCCTCGCCCACGCGATAACAGGCGCGTTGAGAGAAAGAAGCGGGGGGAAGGAAAGAGACAATTACATTGCACGGAGGGGGAGGAAGGCAAAATGACGCTTGTTAACGCGAAGAATTTCGCGCCTCGCTGCGGCCGAGAATAAACTGTTTCCGCGTGCCCGCCCCTCTTTGGATGAATGAATGCCTCTCTACGTCGGCCAAGAAAAATTAGATCTCGCAAAACGAATATATATATATACGTGTGTGCGTGTTGAATTATCGTTTATTAAATTTATTAAATTAAGAAAAGGGAAAATTGGAAATTACATCAAAATTGGCCGAAAAAGTTACAAATCGGAAGATAAGGAGTGAATTGTTTGAGGAAGTTGAATAATTCTGTTCCTGAACAATAAAATCAAGGATAATTGAAAACTATCGTAATGGATGAATCGACATCGAGATATCTTACGGGATTACAGAGAGGAGATTCTTTCAGCTTGCGTTCATCGTGCTCCATTGTTTGCTCGCAACAAAGAGACGTAATAAAGGAAAGTCAATTAGATTTTACGACTTTAAAAAAAGAAAAAATAAAGAGATTTTTAATCGCTTTCGTGCGAAGTTTCATGAATATTCCTTCACGAATTTGAACGTCTCGAAATTACACAGGTCATGTACATATATATATATAGGGGCGAAGGTACAAATTGAGCTCAGAAATCCGTAAAGTTTCTTGTTTGATCCAACCGGACGTGGCGACATTTTACACAGGGATTCACGTATCCAGGCGGCACGTGATGAAGCTTTGTCTCATTTAACCGATGGCCATCGACAAAGGATCGCCCGTGTTTTAGAAATCAAATAGCTCCGGCTGGAAGCGGACCAATCCCATTTGCTTGCACGATCGTGAAAGGTTTATGGACAGAGCTACGCAGCGCTTTGGGATCTTGGGACCTGGAACTTTAAACGTCGCTTGACCAGATACAAAGGCATTACGGAAATATGGATGGAAGGGGAATAGAAGCGGTTCTTTCTCTTCGAGGCTCGTCCCTTTCTTCCTCTCCTCGATATTTTTTAATGAAATCTCTCTCCCTCCCTCCGATTAATACGGATCGTTCGGAACTTGGTCGAAGAAAGTTGAGAAGATTGTGGGGCGAGTGGAATTCCGTAGGTGGGGAGGAAGAAGAGAAAAAAAAGATTAAAAAATTATTGCGCCCGGAAAAGTTGAGAGACAAGTCGGGATAATTTGAGAAAGTTGAAAAAAGTTGAGGGGAGAAAAAAAAATTTCGAATGCATTACGCGCGGAAGAAGAATTCGGAAAAGAGAAATTGAGGTATTTGGAAGAACACTTGTTCGATATTATTACGAACGAAGAATCTATGTATTCGAAGAACTTATAAAATTTCCTCTATTAATTGACACGATTCACACGACTAGATCGATCAAAGCCTCTCCAACTTACTCGAGATAACTTGGAAGCAAAAGACTTAAGATAACTTTTAAATCAATTTAAAGTTTTTAACATACCGTGAGAGTGAGAACATTATGGATAGTATTCTTCCAGAAATAAACGTATCTGGTAGGAAATTTACTCTAAAATCGATTAAACTCTATTGAATTTTAGGAAAACTTTGAATCGTTCTAACTTGGAAGATAATAATTTTCCATCCGAGGAATGAAGGATCATTAGAAACCTTAACATTTTTTAAATGTTTTTTTCGTTCATGATCATCCATTGACAGAAGATTTCCAGAGTGAATTCATTTTTCCTTGAAAAACATTGATCAATAACGAAGCGTTCATGATCAAACTGTAACTAGTAGCGTTGGGTATTGACCGCTACAGAGCATGAACAAATTCTAAATAGTACAAAAAAGTTGTATTAAATATAAAGAAATATTAATACGATGTCCCATTTCTTTTGAAAAATAATTACATGGAATCTTCTTCGAAATAGGATGAACAAATAAAATTTATTTCTTATTCAAAATAAATAAAATTATAAGAAGATTGATATAAGAAGACAAACTAAAGTTTCTAGCAAACGAACGATGAGTAACACATGTTTGAAGAACGCGAAAGAAGAAGAAGAGAATAAAGAAAAGAAATTAATAAAAGAAAGAAGAAATGTAGCGAAGAGGAAGAAACAAAACTGTTTGTAACTTGAACTTTCTCATTCCCCGTGTACCTTATTTGCCGAGTGAAATTACAATTTTTATTAAATCTCGACGGATTTAAAAGACTGTCTTCTTTTAAAAAAATAAAAATCCTCGTAAATACATTGTCCAGTAATTAATTGCGAAACTAGAAAGAATAACGTAGAAACATCGTAAGCTATTACGTTTCAAGAAGCCTCGGTGATGTTTTAATTTTCCATGTCTTTAAAAAAATATTTTTAATGCAGAAAAAAATAGCAACATATAGAATATACCCTTCTAAAGTATATTCTTTCTATCGTAGTAAGACTTTGTGTCTTGCTTGTTTCTTCACTTTTCTCGTGAAATGAATCTACAAAACGAATCACGAGAAATAGCACATCCAAATAATTCTAATTATTATTCTAAATGATCAATCAAGATTAATTCATGGCTCTGATACGCTATATATTTTATTCTATTCGCGATTAAATTTTCCAACTTTATACTTCATATATATACATACTCCTATGGATTAAATCTCGAATAAAAAAAATTTTAGGAACGAAGAGAGATTAAATAAAAGCAAAACAAAAGTTTTCGTTAACAAAAAATATACACAAATGATTTGATCAAGTAATCCGAGATTGAGCCGGATGTTGTCTTAAACAGGGCATAGATAAATATTTCTCTTCCACTAATACGATATCTTATCGGGAGGCGCATATGTATTTTCTTGGAACACAAAAGGCTCTCCATTATCCTTTCCCTCGGTGTCCCTTCGAAAGATTCATAAACTAGCATAAATGGAGCACGAAGGGAGAGAAAACCACTATCCTTAATGCGGCAACTGGGACAGAAGATGAAGGAACGTAATACCTTGAGCGAGATCGAAAATTAAATTACTGGAAATCTCTTGGAGAGGCGCGACCGAAGTGAAGATTTTATTTTATTTAAAGCGATCGAGATGATTTCTCGTAATATCGTGTCTCGAGATTCCCGATAATCGTAAATTATTATTATTATTATTGTTGAATGAAAAGTGAAATAATATCTGGAATGATATCTGGATACGGGAAAACGAAGAAAGTGGGGGAGAGAAATTAATGCAATCGCAAACTTCCAAAATTTTCTTCCTCCATCCTCTATCCTCTCAACTCTAGATTCAAGTTTCAAACTAATTATACACCTTGAACACCTCTTCTTTAACTCTTAAGCCTTGGCTCTCGTTCATCGTACCAACCCAATTCCGAAAAACTTTTCCCGAAAAACAAAGAATCGAAGAGCATTTTCACGATAAACTTGGCTAAATTGTGACCATCGAGATAAAGTTCAAAGAGAGAAAGAGATAAATTACAAGTGTAATGATGATCAGGGTAGAAACAGAAGAATGAATCGCGTAGCAGAAACAGAAGATTTCGAATGGAATAGAAACGTGTTCCAATCGCTGTACGTAATCGATGAAACACGTTTGGATTGCGTACAACAACGAGTGTAATTTTCATTTATCGTTTGTGAAAGAAAGAAAGGGAAGGAGGGACGAGAAAAAAAACGGAGTAATTTCGATAGTTTTCCGCCTAATGAAATATTGGTTGAAACCGGTGTTTGCTCGATAAAAGCACACGAGAAAGCTGCTTAGACCGTAGGGAACGTGTAACCGACTGCGAAAATCGAGTCTCTGCCGGCAAAAGCCCGACAAATGTTTCGCGAGTTCCATGACCCGCCGCAATGTGGTTGAACATACTGGCCATGGCAATTGGTAAAGCCAGAATTTTTATTAACTTTTTCGAACAAATCTCGACACAGGAATATATGTACCCTTGCTCCTTTGCGCCAAATTTCTGTGAAACGAGAATTTTTCTTTTTCTTTTTTTGCTCTTTCAGTCAGAATTGATGTTCATTGCAAGTTCGTTGCAAATAAAAGGAACAAAAGAAAAATTTTTACGTAAATCGGCTTAGAGTCTTCGTTACGTTGGATATTTATTTCATTTTGAATTTCTGGAAATTTTTGCGATGCGAGTTGTACGTAACTTCTCGTCTCTTTTATCGATAAAATAAGCGCGCGTGTTCGGGAAAACGAATATATTTGTGATGCAGTTTAATTTCAATGCGATCCGTCCTAATCGAAAGAAAAATTATTACTTGGAAACTGTGTATAAAATATTTGTGCATGAAAATTCGATCGGCAACAATAATTATCGAGAGGAAATTTAGCGAGATATTCCGAAGGAAATCTCGTTTTACCAAGAATTTCTATAATATAACGAAGGATCCGGGAATTGACGTGGGGGAGACGTTTTCAAAAAGTAATATGCCTGATGACGCTTTCAACGTGAATCCCCTGTCGACCTTCGATATCCAGTAAATACTCAGTCGACATCGAGCAGCTTCGACCGAATTCTCGACGATTTCTCGAATCGTAAATCACCCACGATTCGCCAATGCTTTCCATACCGCGGCGATCTATAACCTCTGTTACTGACAAACGTTCACCCTCCACACCCCCTCCCCTCGATTAGAAACCGTGGCACGAATCGAAACGAGTTTCGTGACCGATATAACCGTGTTGTCATCCGTGACACAACGTATCAGTTAAATGAGTTTCCAAGTTCTCTCTCTCTCTCTCTCTCTCTCTCTCTCTTTCTCTCTTTCCAGAGACTTTGTTCCTCCAATACAACAGGATCTGGAAGCAGCCACCCTTCCATTTCGATCCACCCTTCCGCTGCATCTCGCGAAAACACTTTGACGAGGTATGAAAGTAATAGGCGGTTGAAGGAGCTTAAGAAAGTGGAAAGGCGAACCTTATCTTCTGACGTCGATCCTCGAGGATGCTTCTTCTTGAAGGTTCTTGAAATTATCGCGCTGGTCGTTAAATAGTCACTTGTTTACCTCCTGTTCCTGGGTTTGGTATTTATGGAGGCTTGGTTTTTCTTGGGGGTTGGAGATGATTATAGGAAAGAAATTTTAAAATTGTTTGAACTTTTGAAATTTGCGAAATTTGCGAAATATTGTGGAAAATTATTTTACGTTATAAATAGGAGAGATATATATGGCGTTATATTTTATTTTGTTTAGAATGTATATTTTATATAATAATTTTTGTTTCAGATAAAACGTCTATTGCGGTGCGCGAAACGTTTATTCTGAAAGGATTGAAGAATGAAAAATTTTTCTTTGCTCGTTAAGGGAATAATTTAAGTTTCTTTTTTTTTTTTTTTTTTTTTTTTAAA
>NW_006263373.1:403071-428871 GCF_000469605.1 Apis dorsata
AGTGTAGAGGGAATAAAAGTACACGACTCGTGTATGTTATATTTCTTTTGATTCTTGTTTAAGTGGATTTACGCTGGTGAATGCATCACTCCGACGTTGAAAAAAAGGATAAAGGAAGGGAACTATAATATATCCAGGCGCGAAAATTACTAAACCGGCGTTATAAAAAGGCGGGTTCTTTGTTAGAAGAAACGCTTTGAAATTTATAGCCATTTGAAGTTTGGCATTATGGAACGTTGAGGTTATTTTCTTAGGGTAATAAATTGTTCTCCTTCCCCTAAATAGAATCCGTAATCGCAGAAAACTTCTTCGATTAAAGCGATTATCAAACTATCCGTGAAAGAAAGTTTAAAATCGCGAAAGAAAATATGGAACCAAGTGGTCAAATTTTTAACAAGAGGAAGGTATTCCAGAATTTTCAATAACAAAAAAAAAAGAAAAAAAAGAACCTAGAAAAAAATACTTGATACAATTGACAATCTTTCAAGATAAAAAATCTACAGATTTATTAAATGTTTACAATTATTAAAAATCGATCAAAAGAATCACGCATATTAGAAAAAAGTTTTAATTTCAATTTCACGCATATATCTTTGTGAACTGTCTAAAATAAAAATTGTAACAGCAAAGATAACTGTATATGCATAATTCTAGTTTCAAAAGAGTTAAAGTCTCTCAAGGCTGTCGTTTTTCTCGTTACTCGGACTCGCTGATTTTTTTTCTTTTTTTTTCTTCCAAGGATCGTTCAAAAGAGCGACGATAAGACAAGCTGAATACGCGCTCCTTTAGACACGCGCTAAGGAAAATGCAAAAGAGGGAGATTCATAGAAGAAGGGAGCTATAAGACAGGAATACAAATCTCGAGGAAACTTCTTTCCACTTTTGACGGCGCATCTCTCAACCTATTACAATCTCGCGGCACAATATTCATTCGAGTCGTTTCTTCTTTTCAGCTTTACGGATAGCCTCGTTACTTGGCCGGCCAACCCTCTTCTCGTCGCAGTGAAACGCCAACGCAACGGTTATAATGGCGCTGCCCTTTTCTTGCGCTCGAAAAAGGAGGAAGAGGAGGAGGAAAGAGTTGTTACCGCATTTACAATTCAACTTGGTACAAATGTATCGATTGTTTTAAATTTTTAAGTGGAATAGAAGAAGGTAAGGGATGATTTGTTAATCGACGAAGATATAATACGAGAAAAAAAGTGTGGAGTCACTTATTTCTTTCGTGAATGGAAGAATTTAATTAAAAGGTTAAGAATTTTGCTCTTTTTATATCGAACTAATTGGCGCTGTTTTGCAAATATGGTGTGAAAATTTTGATTCAGAGATTAGAGATAATCTTATGAAATTACGAAAGTTTAAATTCGATCATCTGAATTATGATAAGATTAGTAATTTTCTTTTTTACTACATGGAATTGATATTAAGATTTTAAACTTAATTGTAAACTTCGTTTTTAGAAATACAATAGAATTTCATCTTACGAAATTGTAAATCAAAATTAACTGGCCATATTTGATTGTCCACGGTTGTTCGTAGAAAATTTTTAAATTTCAAACTTGAATCAAATTGTTTCGATTTCCTCGTATCGAGGAATATTTCGAAATTGAAAATCCATGGAAAATTGGAACACGGTATGTGGAAAATGTCACGAAGAATTACAGAATGACACGTACGCAGAAATATTCTAAAACGTACGTACAATATCAATTTACAATTCGACTTACTTTCTCATTGATCGATTATCAACTGAATGATAAATTTCATTCATTCACGAGAAAACAAACTCCATTTTTTTTTACTCCAAACAGAGACGAAGAGCAATCTGTTTTCATAACAATCAAAAATCCTGTAAAACTGAATAAAACCAAAAAACACCCTCTCTCCCCAGAAGAAACACCCCCAAATACGAACCAAATATCCATCGGAGTTGAGAAACCATTCACTTCAAAGATGCATCGAATTAATCTTTCCATTAAGCGCAGATCGATAGATGAAACCCTTCCGAAAATAATCGGCCCGCGTTTAAATCGGTCGCTCGAGGCATCGTCGAAACCGCGCGCAGATTTTTACGACGAGTGCTCGTGAACGCTCTCCTCTCCTCCCCCCATCTGATTGAAAATCTAACGCGCCATTGTACGTTTGGGGGGAGGGTGGGGGTGAATTACGCGACGATTTCAATGTTCCTGCGGCGGTGATTTTCACGACGGCATTAACCGGCGGAAAATGCGTTTCGGTGTTAAACACGGGGGCGGGGGAGGGGGAGGGGGAAATGAATCAACCGGCGTCAAACGCAGATCGCGCGCAAGTATGCCAAACACGGTGGAAACTCGTGCGCCTCTATAATTGGATCATCGAACAAGCCACTGTAGTCCATATGTCGAATAATGATCGGGCGTCAAGCGTTGATCAAACGCAAGCGAGAGGAATGCGGTCCAAGTACATGGAGACTTCTGTCTCTGCGGATATTTCTCGCGTGATCGATTAATTACACGCCTGCTCGTTGTTCGATTATTTCGTTGCTGGAGGGAGGAGCGATGGATCGTGATACGCTGTGGGTGGGAGAGGAGAGAGTGGCGGAGTCGTCGAGTTTTATATAGTGGAGAGAGACGGTTCTAGCCTCCCTTCTAGCTCGTTGACAATGAGGTTTGTCAAGAATGGATGATGGGAATTGTGGCGTAATGACGTGTGATGGTGATAATGGATTCCTTTTATGGTAAGTTTCTTTTTCTTTCTTTTTTTTTTTTTTTTTTTTTTTTTTGGAATTTTATTGCTCATGGCGTGATGGAGATAATTGTGGTGGTAATTTTTGAATGAACGAGTTGTTAAGATTTTGAGTTTAAAAAATTGGAAAGTACATTATTTTTCTACTTAATATATCGAATTATTAACAAATACAAATCGTGTGATGTAGTGTAATAAAATACACAGTGTGTCAAATGACTAAATTTATTGAAAAAGATACTGATTAATTTGTAATAGTAGATTTGAATTGAAAATATTGTTTCCTTTTTTTCAAGATTCGTTGATAAAACGTGTCGAAATTTCTGTCGATGTAGAATACCTCCTATATCGGTTTTTCCCCATCGCGTTGATAAAATAGTTTATTCCATTGGGAGCAAATATGCGATGTATCTAGCTTTGGTTCTCTTCCCTATGAAAGGGTTCCTTTCACATGTTTTATCTGGAAGGAACCTTTTTCGATCCGAGATCGAATGGTTTCGATCGAACGATCGTTTATGGTCTAACGTGTTTCATCGTTTAGCAGTGCATACATTCGCTGTTTCTACAGTTACAACCGCATTGTTAACAAATACGCAGGCACGAAACGCAATAGGTCGGCAAACGTTCTCTGCAGATTTATACAACAGAGAGCAGATATATTCGATTTCAGATAGGATATGGGATCAAACAGAGAGGCAGGGAGAAAAAAAAGGAAAAAAAAAACATGGGGAAAAAGGAACAAAAAAATGTAGAAGGCAATCCTATAAACATCAAAACCATTGTCCTGTGTACTCGTATTTCTCTTCGAACCTTTGTGTTTATTGGTAGCGTTCAGAAACTAAACTATGTAAAATAAATATACCATTTTTGAATGGTGGAGAACTGTTCGAAATATCGTAGAGAACAAAATATATGTAACTCATAGATTTACTTCTATTTGTATTCACGAGTATTTGTCTCGTTTATTTTTGGAAAAAACGTATTTGATGCAAAACTGATCACGATATCAAATGGTTTTCTTTTTTCTTTCAAACTATTGATTTGAAATATTTTGATCTATTATTATCTATATTCTATTTATTAATTCAAAGAATAAATTAACATTAGACCATCGACTAATAAATAAAAAATTATACAATTTCCAAATTTCTAAATACAATAACATACAATAAAATACAAGATACTACGAGATTAATTTGAAAGAAAAATTTAAAAAATTAATAAAAATACAAGAAATTAAAAAGGAAAGTATTTATTATTAATATCCAAGAATTATTATACAAAGAATTTTAAAAAATCAAAAATAAAATATCAGGTTTCATCAATTTCCACATCAAACTATTCTCACTCTACAAGAATGACTCTAGAAGAGATTACAAAAAAAAAAGAGGAAAAAAAACCATGAAAATGAAACTTCCTCCATAATTACCAAACGTTAAACACAGCCATGAATTTCGTTGCTTCGACAAACAAATGAAAATCGCCGCGATAGAAAAAAATATTCCTCGAAGGAGTTGGTAGAATTTATGAATCGTCATCGTGCAAAACATGGCCATTACTCTTCCACGCGTGTTCCCCAAAAATTTTCTAATTTCTCCGCGCAGCATGGCGGAAGAACTAGCCAGGGACGGCGGCCACAGAATTCCAATACACATCGTGGATTAATCCTACTTTTCTCTCCGACCAACCCTTTCTCCCCTTCCTTCATCTACCCCGCTGCGTCTGAAAGCATTGTTGCGGTATCTATATGTCCCGTAATATTGGCTGTATATCACGATTACACGGGAGGAAGGACCGGCTCGATACATCGGCATCGACCTTCTGCCATCCAAGTACACGTATCGGGCGCGCAGAGTTTTATGCACGCCGTTAGCAAAGCAGTGGTCCATTCCACCCTTTCTCTTTCTCCTCCTCCTCCTCTGTCTCCTCTCCTCTCCTAACTTTTCTTATCTTGTTGATGCACTGCCAACGCATTCCCCAGCGCGCTATTTTCCACTTCTCGATTCGATTCCGCGAGGATGATCCTCGTTTTTCGAAAGGGCGATCACTTGTGCGAGTAAAGGGGAGAGATACGTGAAGAAAGGGTTTTTTTTCTCTTGAGATCTACGTTTTACTCTGTGAACGGTAAGGAATAGAGAAATTAATCTCGTCGTAGGATTTGTTGTTTGTTTTGTGGAAGAATTTTCAAGTGGATTTCATGTTTTAAATTAGTACACTTTTTGTTCTTTCGTTATATTTTAGGAATGATCAAGTGTTTCATTATTACTTAATATTCAGTTGTTTGGCTAATGTATGATGATGTTTGATGAAGAGAGTTCTTTGAAGCTTAATTAAGGTTATAATCAGAAAATTATAAAATTGACAATTGGTTTTTATTATTCTTGATAATAACAAATTAATGTGCTACTAATAAATTGTCATATCCAACATCCAAATCAAATTTGAATTAAATTTGAATTAAATTTGAAAAAATATATACGTGTGCTCCAATCATATTTTTTTCAAAATCGAATCTTTTAAATTCCATTTGCAACAAGTGTAAAATAATTCAGTTTCAAAATTTTCTTCTATGCCTTGTGAATCATTTTTCAAAGATTTATAACAAGTCGAAAATTACAATGGTTCAAACGAGAGATCATTGTTGTTTCTTTTGAGACGAGCATAAGCTTCTTGGAGAACAATGCGTTCGAGAATGCGCGCGTTTAGCAACTTTCGAGATACAAGATAGTAGCGCCTTGTTATGAAAAATACTGAGAAGCGCGGTTGACGATTTATGGTCGACGATTTGCCGTAACGCTTTGTCGTTGCAAGGAAGTTGGAGCACAATGGGGAACCGACTATCAGAAAGGAGGACGAGTCAAAAGTTTGCAAAGCAGGTTATTGCTACGCTATCGCTCGATGATATTGCAAACACTTGCTTATTCTTATTTGTTTTATTTTATCTCCTCGTGATTTTATTATTTCACACGCTTATTCTTATTTTTCAACTATGTTGATCAACCATTTTGTTAAATAGTTTCTATCATTTAACTAGATAATATTGAAATCAAAAATTAATCTGGCCAGATCAGTTTCGAATAAATTTTTAATATACTTTCTCGATTAAATTGTTTTCAATGTTTTTAAAAATACATTATGATAAAAGCAATAATGTAAAATTTATAAATAAAGAAATTGTCAAGTCGATTAAAGAATTAACTTAGAGTTTCACAAACTCTAAACACATTCTTTCATTCTAAAAATTTTTCGTAACCATTCATCAACCATTAAATATAAAAATAATACAAATTCAAACGATATACGTGTATACACACGTTCCAATCTGAAAAGAAAATGCAATTTCATAGGAAGAGTAAAAATCGAACAGTTCGAGCTCTGACAAGTTGATCGGAAAAATTGAATATTTGAAAGAAAAAAAAAAAAAAAAAGAAACGAATGAAGGTTGAATCAGAAGAAGAACCTGAAGAGAGAATAAACCTGAAATCGATGAAATGATTCGATTCAAACTCTCCTCGGCCCATTAAGAGAAAGCGTCACCCTATACAGCGGGGGCATTAATGGATTTTCGTTTAGGGAAACGAGTGGTTTCGGTGATTTAACGAGATAATACGCCACGGTGGATATGGGTCATGGTGCAGAGTCGTGATGGCCGAATTAGAACGAGCGACCGCAAACGATTCTGTCATTAAATTTAATACATCGAGGAGTTTAAGGTCTTGCGGCCCTTGCGGGGATTACGTTATTTCATCCAGCCCCGGTATTCCAGTTTTATCGTGTCACGTGTCGGCGAATTAGGGCGAGGCGCGTGCAATTTTAATCCGGCACGAGTTGCGGAAAATTAGCTTTCCAACGTTTGATGATCGGCTGCTTTAATTCGATCCGTCCACGGGAATGGTATTTTTGTTTTCGACCACCTTTGACAAAGTTCTCCGCGGTTTCCCCGAAATATCCCCTTTGATACGTTGGCAGTGAACGTTGGGATGTGAATGAAGGGAGGAATTAAATTTCCATCGATATCTAGGGAGAGAAATATTCTTTTTCTTTTCTTTTTTTTCCGAATTCTTTTTCAATGTAACTCCAGCGTTCAGAGATAATATCTTTTGACAAATTTCTTTTATTATATATATTTATAGAGGCTTATAAAAAAAATTACGCTGCCGTATATCGTGGATCCACGGATCACTCTATTCGTTCATCCCGATCCAATATCTTCCACCTCTTCGTTCGCACCTCAAAAACCTCGTTTCCAACTGCAGTTATTGTCCCCATATCTTATTTAGAAAACGAGAACAATCAAATTGGATGCGCCTCGAGAACATCCCTCCCTCTCCCGATTCGAATCCGGTGACTGCAATTTACGGCTGAATCGCATTGGCAATGGAACGGCGGCGGGATATCCTTTCGCGTTAACCGATCGGAAAATCTATTGAGATGGGAGAGGAGGGGTACACATCTAAAAGAGCCGACGCATAAGGCAGAGCGCACTGTCACGGGCGGAAACGATGAAGGATCTCAATATGTCCGCGTTACAAAGAGGGCAACTCGTGTGCCCACGTTTCGATATGGGCTGTGCGGGTTTCCACGCGATAAGAAAGCCACATTTCAATCGTGATTGAATGCTGCCACTCGGTGGTGTGTGGCTCGGATCAAGGGAAACACGGACGACTTGCTTTCGTTCATAACGAGACACAAATTTGAGCTACTTATATTCGCGTTTCTGAGGTTGGATACGGGAGAGAAATTCGGTTTTTCGATTGTTTTTAATTTAAAAAGGTAAAAAAATGATATTTATATTTATGCAGATGGAAGTATGATTGAATTACTTTTACTCGGCGATTGTAAGGTTGTTGTAATTTTTTCTATTCGACAAATAATAGCTTCCATTATTTAAATGTAAATTCCTATCTATAACATTGCCAAGTTTTCACAAAAATTTGCAGATTTGAATATCTTCAGTTTTTTAAGAAGAAACTGTATACTTTATTGTAAATTTAATTGAAAAATATTAAATGCTTGCACTTGTCAGTGTGAATAGAATAGAAAATCTAATTAATTGGTGAGGTTGATACGATTGTTATTTATAGTTTTAAAGGAATCGTATTTTAATTAATTTTTAAATAGATATTCTTATGTGAGGATCTTATAAAAAAATGAATTTATCTGATCTATTATAATTTATCTTTAAAAATCTGTGTGGAAAAGGTCAAATTCGATACAACCTGATATCCAAATTATTTATGGATTGTAAAATGTCCGATGCATACCTTCTCTAGGTATATGAATTGAGTTTTCCCAGTATAGAGTTAGGCCAAACTTGGGACGATAATTCTGCGAAAGCTTCCACTGATTTATTTGATCGCGTAATGCTTCCAAAGCTACTAAGGAAGTTTTGGCTTGTCGTTTGTTGGTGGTTTGGTCCGTTTGGTCGATATTTCGGGTGAATGATGCGGATGGGATGAGTGACCATTTTGTTTAGAATGTTGGGGACAAACGAAGGATTAATGGAATTAATAAATTGTTTAGCCGTTGTTTGAAAGTTTATCGGATAATGGTTTTAATAGCAAGCAAGGAAGGAAGAGCACTTGAAAAGAATTTTAAAAAAAAAAATCGAGTTTCTTTTCTCTGCGACAGAAAATTACGAAAATTACATTCAATATTTTAAAGTATTAATATTGATAATCGTAAATATTCGAATATAAAATTATTTTTGAAAAAGAAATTTATCTTTATTTTATTCCACGTTTTTTAATAGAAAATTATACTTTTAATAATTGGTAATCTCATAACTTCCCATAAATTAAAATAAATTTGCAGAATTAATATTAAAAGTTTGCGAAACACTTTTAAAAATTTCACTTCGTTAGAAATTTAAATAAAAAACTTAATATAAATTCTATACAGAAGAATTAAATATAGCGATGAATTTAACTTTTGTTAAGGCAAAAATAATAAAAGTATCAATTTTAATTTAAACATCTTTCTCGATACAATTTCAATTTTAATTCGATAAACAATTTTTTCCAATTCACTACGAGTGCGTCCTCCGAAAAAAAAAAAAAACAATCGAACGGAAATTAAAACAGCGTTATTCGTTAACGAGCGGTTTCTTCTTGACGGTTTCCGAATTCAAGGGAATTCGGAAAAATTGATTTACCGGAAACGTTTTCCAAACACAGAGCATTGTGCGGTTGGAAACAATGGACCCCCAATGTTCCACGATACCTATATATCGAGGTGGTTTGTCCGATAATAATCTCTCTCAATTTCAGTAATTTCAATGAATTCTTCGGGTTAATAAATTAGTAATCAATTAAACCGAGCATGTTAACGGATTATCAAATAATTGCAAATTGTGCGAAACTAGGTTATTTAGGCCAACTGGAAGCCCAATACACATATCACTGGCCTCCTGTGTTCCTGTATTAAACTCTGATAACGGAAGTAGATATTTAGTTATCAGTCTGTCATAAGCTAGATTCAATTGTGCACCATTGGTATTCTATGAAAGTATTATTTACTATAATTTTCGATTTATTCTAATCGATTCATGATATGAATGTTGTAAGAGAGTATTTAATGAAGAAATAATATGATAAGGAATATTATATTCTTTTTTTTTTTTATAAAAATTTAAAGAAACAATTCATAACTTTTTATTCTTAATTGTAGGATATTACAGCGATATTCATCGACTTCCATGCATATATCTGAACAAAGGATAGAAATTATTTGCAAATTTTATTTTACAAAATCAGAATTACTTTAATATTCTATAAACAATATTTATAAAAGTCAATTTCAATTTACAAATTTCTCTTAATACAATCTAATATTTTTTTTTATAAAATACATATCTATATTTCATTCAAAAAAAAAAAAATTGACAAAAAAACTATTGTGCCAGAATCACAATGTTATTTCCTTTGCATTACCGTACAATTTTATCATAAAAAAATTTATTTCGCAAAATTATTCTTGGTCACGTTACTACTAGCTCGTATAACTCTCTTGTATAATAGAGAAAACCGTAACAGCATCGTTTGAATACATTTCGCGGGCACTCGAATTCGCTATAAACACGATGGTTGAACGTATTAGGCACGAACGAGTGTTTTTCCTTTGCACACATTCACCGGTTGATATTAACGTTAGCGTAGCTGTGAAATGTTCAGGAAACAAGGTTGTAAACACAATGTTCGCGGGAAGAAAATATTACGCGTGTTCTGTTCTCGGAACCAAGGCGCCACCACGCGGATAATTTACGGTACCAAAGTTTTCGTTCCGTACAGTGTTACGAGTTACTTCAAACTGTGTTCCATCATATTTCTCAGCATCTCTATAAATTTGGATAATACGTAAGCATTCTTGGTGTCTTAACAATCTCGAGACTTCCCAAGAAAGACGACTGGTTTGATTATCGTAAGGAAATTAAAGAATTTTGCGATGAAGCATTGGATGCTTCATTTTGAGGTTAGCCATTGTTGAATATATATTGGAAAAGATATAGTATCGAGTATTCGTGGTAAATAAAATTATCGAGTACTTCAAGAGCGAAATGAATCGTAGAAATATAATATACATTTCATTACGAAAATACCAGAAAGATTTTATTGAAAAAATAGTCAAATTTCAGAAACTAATCGATATTTCGAGAAAAATTAAATTAATCGACGTTAGAAATCGAACTCCTTCGTATCAATTCCTTATTATACATTTTTATCAAATATTGGTGATCTTGTCGCATCCTAGTTTTTTATTGTATTGAATTCTATTGTATTTCGTACGAAAACTGGAACGATCTCCTCGTTGACGTTCTTTCCACGTAGAAAAGTATCAACGTTCTCGAATAATAATAACAAGGAAGAAGCGCGTACAGCGTGTGCAATCCGGATATCATTCCAAACGGGGAAACGTGGTTTTTTTCACGTATATTTCGCCCGTGTTTTTTTTCACATATTTCGACGACTACCACTTACCTCGACATGCGTGTATCGCGATGAAAAGGAACCGAGGATGCTTTTGTACAATGCGGAAGATAAATAGAGAGAATACATTATGGTGGTTAGTGCGACGGAAAGGAAACCTGGGCCAAGAATTCTTTGACGTTCCTCCACATTGGAGAAGTGAATGAATCGCTCGTGTACAAAGGCCACCACCGCCGCCCGTTGAATTCACCGACCAGGTATTTCGATTCTCGGCCAGAAAAGGGGAATTTCTCGAGTTTTTCCATCGCATAGCTCGAACCGAGTTACTTCTAATGGAGTTGTTATTTTACAAAAGGTTTTTCGTAGAATACTGTCGATTTGCGTGCGGCCGAAGACGGTTCTCATCATTCTTATCGTTCGATCGAGTCTGACATTTTTGTTCCTTGGAAATAGAAGAAGAAGGAACGAATCCTTTTTTCGATTCGTTCTTTTTTTTTTTTTTTTTTAGAAAGATCGTTTAAATTCTTTCAATAGAATGAAAGAAAATCGATGGATGTTCACGGATAATAATGTTGAAAAGTATCTGCGTTAATGTAAAAATAGATAGAAGACGAAAGACACAAATCGTTCTCTTTAAATTAATTTGATTTTAACAAGTTTACGAGAATATTTTATTCATAAGTAATAAATATTTATTAATAAAAAGTATTGTTTTATTTTATATTACGAGGTATCAAACAGTGAAAAGTATCAAAGAATATTCGTGCTATTTATCTCCAAATTAAATCAATCAGATTCCACTTCCTAGTTGTTGAACTAATTTCAGTCGAACTTTCTGGCGTTCGCTTCAAGGAAATGTGGAAGGCCGATGCCCCTAATAAAGAAGGCCTGCGTTTAATTCGTCTAATGAGAATAGATCACCGTTTAAGCGCATCTGTGCGCGATTCACATCCGATAGTTATTTTTCACTTTAACCGGTATCATAACTGGCCACAGCAAACTTCCTCTCGTTTGAAAGATCCGCGAGGAAATAAATGATGGAAGAATGATGGAGGATCATCAGGTTTGATATTCAAAATGTATTAATATGCATCATCGCACTATGATAGAAATTAATATTTGCAACGAATGATCAATTGCTTTTCTCAATTAAAATAATCTAGAATTTTTTTTTTGTTTCTAATTTTTAAAATATATTCTAGCCATTTTTTAGTTTTAGAAGGAATTTAGAATTAAGCTTTAATTTATCATCTTTAATTTCTATATAATGGAGAATTATTTATAATTTTACGTATAAAAAGAGAATAAAGTTTGCAGATTTTCCAAATTGTATTACAAGAAGATAAATATTGGATGAAATTCATGAGGATAGTGTGGTGATTGAAGGGTTGTGTAGTGTAGGGTGTATAAATAATAATCCACAATCCAATAATAATAATAATAATAGTAATTTATATAAAACAATTTATTTTTCGGTTTCACGAAATATTTTACAATAATCAATGCAATTAAATATCTCACGCGATTTTAATTTACAATTTTCTTAATTCCACCACAAAGATCAATGCACGAACAAAATTCATTAATTCATTACCCTCGATCATCGTGCAATTCCTAAATTTTCTAACCAATTTAAGTTCATTATATTTAATTGTATCTCGCACGAGTATCGCGCCATTTCGCTAATGCGTTCACTACCGCGTAATACAACTTATGGCAAGCGGCGTGCAATTATTGGCCCCCAGGCGGTCACTTGTTCTTCCACCATCATCTTTCGTTTCTCGTATCCCTCTTCTTTTCCTTTCCGCTCGAGCAAATAGCGTGTTCCGCATCGCTAATTCCTTGTATATCCAATTTTCTCTGTCAATTCTCTCGAAACTCTCCCCTCTCCCTCTCTCTTTTTTCTCATTTTTATCGTCATTTCTTTCCCTATTATCGAGGACATAATAGAGCTAAATATTTCTGTTCTATTTGCATACACAATTTCCACTCGAGAGAAATGTTACGCGGATTTTGAGGAGGGAATCGGTTGATTAATTGTATATTGATGTAAAATTAACGGATACAGTTTTGTTCGTTTAGTGGATGGTAATTAGTGGAAATTAGCGATGATAGTCTCGTTGCGTTTGTTTCGATTCGGTAATTATGTATTTAATGATAAAAGTTAATGTCCGGATACATTTATTATGGAGGCAATGATAGGAGTGTTTATAACGCATCGTTAATTTTCACACGATGGAAAATTATTCCGGAACAATGCGCGATGATTATTTTAACAATAATGGAATTTTCTTTGAATTTTGATCCTTAAACTTAGATTTTAAAACTTGAAACAGCTTGAATAATTCTTTCGTACAAAAATTAATGATTTATTTTTCACGCATAATTTTCTCTATATATAAATATAGATAAAATTTTTGCAAAATGTAATTTCTAAAATTTTTGTCAATTTCTTTTGATATCTACAAAATTCTAGAAAATTCTTCAAATTTTTCTATCTTCCATATACAATGATATAATTTTCCCAAAATCATTGGAACAGTATTTTAATTCGAAAAGTCGATTTTAATTCGTTTTAATTGGTACAGGAAGGGACTTAACGCGACATCCATCGCGAAATTTCTTCATCTCGACAGCCTCTGGAATATGAAATTTCATATGTCGATTTTATATCGAATTCATTCGAACAAAATCTATTGATGCAGAGGGGCTGGCGAAAAAAAAAAAAAGAAAAAAAGAAAAAAAAGAAGCGAACGATCATTCTTCGAAAAAGATTTCGCCCGGGGAAATCAGATCGAGTTGCCGTGGTGGCGTAGAACCGTGTTTGCGGGCGTCGTTTTTGCTTGGAAAATATTTTTCTCGCGCCTAGCCGCGGGAGAAATTTATTGCGGGCTCGAATAAGTTTCGAGAAAGTAATCGCGACAAAAAGCTTGCCAACAGTCGACTCATAATATTTCGACGAAGTAGAATCTTGAAACTCGGTCGAGGGTTCCTTCTGAGTGTCAGATTCGTGTAAAAAATATTGATGAGAAGGATTGTTTGAGAAATTAAATTTATTTCACGTGTGCTTTATTCGACATAGAATTAATCGTGCAGCGTTTAGACAAATGAATTATAATTTTCTTTTTGACGTCGAACGTGGCGTGAAAGAATCGATATCATTTTTATATTGTGCGTATTAAAATTCGAATGTAAAATTGTATGAGAGAATGCTAAAATATCAAATTCATTAATTATCAAAGTATTATTTTCGTGTGTAATTTTCACTTAACAAAGATTGTAATACACGTGATAAAATATTTAAGCGAGAGAAACTTCTTCAGTTGAATCCTTTATAACTTTCCATATTTAATTTACTCGATTGTAAGATTATCGTTTTTCACGAAATAATAATATCATCATTCATTAATCTCTTTTATTCCTATCTTATATAATAATATCCTTTCTACATCTTCCTCAGAAATTATCAAATTCTTTAAATCGAGCAATTTTTCATCTCTCAACATCCCTTTACAACATCCAAGATTCAAAAAAATCTTTCGATTGTCATCATCATTCCAAATCCACCGTGCATTTGTCATTTTATTAGCGTGCAATGCTTTGCATTCTTCGTTCAATTTCATCTCTCTCTCTCTCTCTCTTTCTCTCTTCTTCATTTTCTACGCTATTCCCAAGTAGCGGGAATTCATTCACGAGAAGTGAGTAGAACAAAACTTTTTCAAATCCCTCCTCCTCCAGGAAAAAAAAAGGAAAAGAAGAGAAAGGGAGAAAGCTGCGCAACAAAAGCCAGAAAGCAGACGAACGAAGCAGGCAACGAAAAACGTCAATTGACCTTGTTCCCGGCTTCAACCCTCCGTCATAACCCGTCACTCTCTTCGGCGACGGCTTAACGACGGCCATTTTTACACTGTCATAACCTCGGATAACAAGTCTCGGATTTATCCCGAGGGTTACCTATATAATTCAATGTTCCTCGACCGCGAGTAATAATCATCTCTCGAGGCTTTTATTTCTCGTTAGAGAAATCAATAGATTCTGTCCGTTCAATGTACAACATTGTTTGTTAACTGGATATCATTATATCATTGGATATCATTAATTGCTATTGTAAATTGCTGATGAATCAAATTAGCTGAATCAGAATTATTATATCGAAATAAAGAATATAGATAACGAACAAAGAATGTGGCGTATTGGTTATTATTGTTCAAATCGACATATCGAAGGATTATATCGAATGTATTTAATATTATTGAAATAGATAACGAACAAGGAATGCACTATGGCCTAGATATAGACAGAATAGAGATATGCTTGACTACGGTTTCGTATGTGCGATACAATGATCTATCTATTATTGGTCTGAAGATGGAAGATGATGATTAGATGAAATGGATACTGCAGATCAACATATAATTATTTAGTTATTTTGCAGACAAAAGATTAGAATTGTTAGAGAAAGAGTATAGAAAATTTTTCTATGAAATTTATCAAATGTATATTTCTGATATTGATTTTGAATCGGTAAAAAAAATTGGAAGAAAATTTCCAATATCAAATATCATCAATAGAAAGTAATTCTATTTCGTACATATAGTAAGCAGACCTTTTGTACACAAGACAGGGTCCGAATGGTCGAGATTATAACGAGGTCTTTTTATTTATCGAACCTTGTGAACGGTACACCCGGGAATTACGAGACGGGGATAATTCTGACTCGAGCATTTTTCATTAATGGGAATATGCTGCGTGAGGAAAGTGGAGTTTCAGAGTTCGAGGGTTGGGAATTCGAGGGAATGGGATAGACCGAGGGTAATTTAATTGGCGGAAACGTTTCAGGGTGGAACGTTTCTGTTTCTTATAACGATGAGGTGGGGGAGATTTCTTTTTTTGGAGGGAGAGAGGGGTACAAATGATAGGTTTATTCTGAGCGTGATTTTCTACATATGGCTGGTCTAATTGTTACTGACAGATTAATTTATTTGTCGGATTAGCCGGTGATTAATCGAGTATAAAGTGTTTGAGAAAATGATTCTCCAAGCAAATTATTTATTTTTTTTATCTGTAGAACAAGTTTATTTAAAGATACGTATTTATTATATGTATGTGGCATACATACATATTTCTTTCTTTTTTCTTTTATACAATTTCAATTAGTATGAAAAATCTTCGAAGGAAATTATTATATTTAGAAGAAATTTGAAAAATCATTTTCTCAATTTTTAGTTATCTATGTTGAATACACTCTATGCGCAGAATCTTCCCCTCCTATTGTTCCATCTCACCCTACCTCTATAATTATACTCCATTTACTTCGTATACGCAAATATACCAAGCAAAAAAAAAAAAAGAAAAATGAAAAAAATGTACAGTTTGCCTTTTGTTTCTTTTTTTTCCAATTTCTTATTGAATCGATCCAGTGCCACGATATATATTTTCTATTCGTATTTTTCGAAGCGGTGCATTTTCCCCGGTAGTCCAATTTCCAAGTAGCGCGAATTAATGAAAAGTGTTGGAACGTGAAAAGTAATTGCCAGCGGATGGAGGAGCGACACGATTAAACAAAAAGCTGCGAAAATGATTTTTAATTGGACCGATAGCCATCCTCCAATTGAGAAGTCGAGAGATGATCGTTCTCGTGGATAGATATATACACGAATTTTCAGATATAATGTCACGCGTATATGATTCATGTAAATCATACTTTCTGGACGAGATATTTTCGTGATTTTGTAGGAAGATCGTACTTTGATTTAGACGTATAGTTGTTGGAAACACGATGTTCGAAGAAAAAAATTTATCTTGCGATTTATTTAATTTCTCGTAGGAATTATTCGAAAAATGTTTTGCACTTTTTAATTCAGTATTTGCTAACGAATTATTTCCTATACGAAATGTTTTAAATTTTAAATTATATATATTACATCTTTCGTAGGTATTAGGATATTTATAAATATTCAAGTAATTTCTTTATTTTTTACAAATAATTTATAATTTTTATAAAGAAAGGATTAGGAAATATTATATATCTTTTATCACAAAATTAATGGATTAATTGTCATTGATTTTGATATATGTGTGTATGTAGAATGAAATAGATGTAAGTTATGGAATTATACTCACCGTTATTTTTCCATTGAGTTCAATATTGATTGTTAATATAATTGTTAAGTTTCCGATACAAATTTTGACTAATTGCACGTCCTACTTCTGATTGTGAACGCACAAAGACTCGAACCGGCGATTTTATCGCCGCGTTCCCCGCTTTCTTTTCGACAAAAGCGCCATTTAACGTATGAGTTTCGTGTTCCCCGTTTTGAATACAGGGAAACAACCATTTTTTATTGTGCAGAATGTTTGCCGGCAGATTAAACAGTTTGAAATTTTATATCCCCACGAGAGATGAAAATAGCGGGGGATAAAACGAACAATTACGAAATATCCCCCTCTGTTTCGTTTCCCGAAACATTTTATATCTTAACAATTGTTTTCGAGCAATAGTCTTTCTATTCATACGTGAATCGATCTCGCACACAACAATTAAACATTATTATAAAATACGAGAAGATTGCGAAATATTAAACATTTTATAACTTGTCAAGAAAAGAAGTTGACGTTGTTAAAAATTTTAATAAAATCAATAAATGTAAAAGGTAACGTTCTTTCGAAGATTAATATATCTATTATATAGTTTACCTTCGGAATTGGATTAAACTTTATTGAATTTACGAAAACTTTGAACCGCTGTAACTTTCAAGATACTGACTTCCGGTAAACGAATGAACGATCGTTGGAGCGCGGAACCTTCCTCTTTAAAACGCTTTTTCATTTATCCCGATATCACTTCCGGTTCCCGAGATATCGTCGTGTAAAGGAAAAGGTAATTTTTAATCGTTTACTATTTCTCTCCTTATCGTTTATTCGGTTCTCTCGCTCGCACCTCCTTTCATTGACCTATCTCAAACTCCAGACAAACGACAGACGCGATTCCTGAAAAAACGTATACTATGCATTTCTAGGAAAAATATGTAGTCGCTAGATGGCGCCACCATTCACAATTTCTGCACTGCGTTAAATACTATAGAGACTTTGAATCCTTATATCTCAGCAATGAATCGAGATATTCGGATGAATAAAAAAATGGCTTCAACAGCATGATTCCGTGTACGTTCCAAGCATAAATTTTTGATATATTCTCGCGATTTTTACGTGAAAATTCACTAGGCTATAAAGTTTATCGACCAATATCGTGGCATATATATAAATATTGAAAATTGTAAAAACTAACAACTCGTAATAAACTTCGAACAATTCAGAATTACAGGTATAAATTAACACAGTGTTTAAACACGTGTGAAACCATTCTCAAAGTTGAAGTGAAAAGTTTGCGTTTCAATTAACTTTTAATTTTCCAAGTTTTAAGTAAAATTAGGAAGGAACGAAATTAGTGTTGGAGAACCAAGTTAATAACGATTGTATGTTTTCAATGTAAACGTACTAAATGCTCGTTAAAACTGGATGTAGTGTACACCGTTATCGCGCGTAATGAAACGTGCAACCGAAGTCCGTGTTAACGCCCGTGTAAATTCGATAGTTCGTTCAGCGAAATAATTCGACAGTGAACGGAATTTTCGCCCCGGTAAGTACGGGGGATGGTTCGTCGCCGGGTCGCGATAAACCGAATAAACGACGGGTGCACGTGCACGAAACAGAACGAAACGATGGCAGAAGGCTCTTAACAATCGAAACGCGTGCTTAAGGGTTGTGTTTCCCAAGTAGATTGGAACGTTGCGCAACGAGCGAGGGGAATACAGGCTCATCGGATAATTGGGCTTGTCACGTGGTCACACGAATGTCATTACACGATTCTAGTTGTCAATTATGAGATTGCACGCTTCATATTTCTCGTTGGTTGGGTTATTAGGTCGTGTATGAAATTCTCAGCGTACGCTCTTACAGTGGAAACGAGACGATCGATTCGTAATTCGCGTTCGATTTCTAATAATTTCGATCATTTGCGATTAAAGAAAAATGTAGGAAAGGAAATGCGTTTATTAAATGTTCATCCATATACATTATGCATTTGGTACATCTTTTGGCAATCTTTTGTTAATATATTTGGCTCTGATTGATAAAAATGAAATGTATCACGTTTGAAAAAGAAAAACGAGATAACACTAGATAATCCGTTTTGGTATTAAGGGGACTATGATGTATCGTGCATTTTTCTGGTTATTAAAATTGATCGACTATGTTTAATCTGCTTTCATGAATCATTTATTATACCTTCCTGAAATATCGAGCAATCTTAACCCCTCGAAAAACAGGAACACGAAGATACGAAGCCAGTCGATTTCTCAGAGTCCTCTTGCCCGTTTTTGGATGACGTTGAAATGTGATCGGACTTATCTTCGTGAAGTACGGCATGCAAACACTTGTTATATCGCTTAAGCTTGAAAACGCGAGACGTTGTAACGTAAACAGGTGTACATTACGAGCTTTCGTCGAGGATGATGAATGCGTCACAAGATTTGAAAATTTTAGCTTATAAGTACCAGCATCCAGCGACAATATCGCATTAATCCGATTATTCTTGTCGAATGTTGTTTCGTTTAACATTGTACGAGAAAAATTCTATTTTTTTTTAATTTTTAAGTCGAATTTTATTTTTATTTTTACAGTTAGTTAACAGAGCATGCATATTTATGCAAACTTATACTTTTATGAACAGGATTAGAGCAATAAAATACGAATAAAAATTTCTTTGTATTAGGAATTTCGATCGGTTTATTATAATTTATTGTTTCTATTTTTTTTTTTTTTTTGAAAAAAAATCTTACGAGCGAAATTGGAGATCTCTTTTTTATTACAAAATTTTCGTTTATTTTCGTCGAATCATCGAGACTAGAATATCGTCGAAATCATAAAATCTAGTAGCGTAGTATCGGTCACGAACAAGTACTTTCCACTATTTGAAAAGTTTGCAATTATTACTGTGTTTTCTTGCGGATTTGCGACAAGTTCAATGTACAAAAGCTTTTTAGAAAATTGCCAAGAATTTCTTACGCGCAGAAAGGAAAGATTCTCGATCACGTGAGACAGGAGGGGGAGGGGAATGGGTTGGTAAAGATAGTTAAGATAGTAGCTAAAGGATTTGTCAGGTTTAAAAGTTGCAAATCTTCCCCCATAGTTGGACAATTTTTGCAAAGAACCACTCTTTACACGTCCATTGAAGATATGACATGGAAGGGTAGTTTGGAAACTTCTTTTCAGAAACTTGGAATCGGAATCGTTTTTTGCAATCCAAAGACATCTCCCATAACGCGATACCATGAGTTTTTATTGCACGAAAGAGTTTTAATTATATGCATTTCGTTGATATTAGATATTTTTTTATATATGAAAATTATACATATATCATTTGTATATTGTTATTAAATATTTATCTTTCTCTGTTCTTTTTAATTCAGATATTCTTTCTTGAAAATTATTCCACGCGTATATTGCTACTGTATTGTTATGAATTGGATAATTTAATTTAATTTTTAATTCATTAAATTTTTCGTGTAATATAATATCGGCCGTATTTAATGGCTTTCCAGAGACTTGTCTCTGTATTCAAATAGCCACTATACACGGTGACCATCTGACGAAGCTACTACCATTGCGTACAAATGGCCACTATAATGTACGCAGCCAACATGTATCAACGCGCGAACGTAGGTAGACTCTAGTTGTTGAGGTAACAATAAATTATTCATTATGGATAATTCTCTCCCTTTCTCTCTCTCTCTCTCGTTGTTTATCCATTATCCGCCAATAAACAAATTATATTTAAAATTATACGTAAAATGGTAATTTTGACGAAAAATCGGAAAATCAAAATTAAAAAGTTAAATATAATATACGTGATTAAACATAATTTTAATTTTCGTAATTGTTGTTACCAGTAATTAAGTCGTTTCTGTAAAGTTTTTCTATTTTACAGTAAGTTTTAAAAATTTCTTTTGTATTTCCTTCACGTTCCTGTTGTGCAATTACATGGAACTAAAATCTTTGCCGTCATGCTTCACTACACGGTGTAATAATCCGTAATGTATTTTACATTCCGCGATATCGTTTTTTATAACAACAATCAAGAAGATAAAATGGAATGTATGTATATTTACATAGGGCATGCGTAGGAATTTTATTGGATCATTTTAAGCTACGTGGACAGAATGGACAGATTTTATCAACGGAACTGTACTATATTAAGATAGTGCAGGAAGTAAAATTTCAACTATCTCTTAATACAGAACGTTAAATTTACAGCTTGATACGAATCACGAATCGTATTCATCTTTTGTTCTAATTTCGAGTACTTGGTCTTTTCGTCAAGATCTTCAAATCGTCAATTTTTTCGCTCAAATTTCAAAAAATTTGCAAATTTTCTTATTGAACCCGATAGACTTTTTTATTTGAAACTTAAAATAGATGAATCTTCGAAGAATTCTATTATTGAAATTATAAATAATGATAGATTTCGTTATTAAAATTTAGAAAATCAGTAACAGATTAACTATACTATTATCACATTTTCAAATTTCAAATTACAAATTTTCCACAAAGGAAGCGACAATCTCTATCCAAAAACATGTTGCATTGATCCGTGGTCACCGAGCCAAATCCCAAATTTTCTTACCCCCTGTCCAAACGATAAAGAATCCAACAACCATCGACCTCGAATTCGAAATGAAATTCCAGATCCAAGGATTAAAAAAAGGGGGGGGGGGGGGGGAGAGGGAGAAATCCAGTCGACAACAGAAGAGAATTAGAACATTCCTCCTCTCGTGAGTCGAAATGAAAATTGCCAATTGCCGCGGAGCGCGATGATTTTCAAGGAAAGCCCTGAAGGGGATGAAACTAATTCCCCCACCACCACTGGGTTCTTTTTTCCCTTAACCGCGAAAATTTACGACAATGATTTCACGACTCGTTGCATCGTTTCATAACTGGAAACGATGGATGGATAGAGATTACTCGGCGATGGCCGAATCGGGAAATCATCGATGTCCATCACTGTTATATGCGGGCGAACGACATGGAAACAGCCCGATAATCCTGATAGTTGCAAATTAACCGCACTACGATTTAATTCTCGCGGTTGCGAGATTCCCGTTTATTCCGGAATTTTCATGATTGATCAAAGTTGTTCGAGAACGATGAGAGAAAGATGAATGAATGGTTAGATTGGACAATTTGGGATAATGGATGATTAATTTAGGGAGAGGGAAACTGGTGAAAATAAAGTATTGAAATATTGTGTTATAATTGAGTTTGTTGAGCGAGTTCTTGAATATGTAATTTTGTTATTGGAATTTGATATTGAATAATAAATAAGTTTCGTTATTATTGGAACTTCGAATGTTTTGCGATCGAAATTTTTGGATATTTTTACTGTAATTTTGAGTAATTTTTAAAAATAGAAATTACGATTTAAATTTTTTTTAAAGCGAAATTAAAGAAAGATGAATTTGTTAGAATATACACAGGTTAAACATTTTAGAGTAAAGTAAAGGGAATCGTGGAAAGTATGAAGTTAGAAGTTTCTGTAAATGTTAGAATAGCTTAACGTTTGTTTGCTAGAATTCAGGATCTTTCTTTAAGTAAATCAAGAAAAAGTTTTTCAAACGAATTTAGATTCATCTCTTTGAGCCATTTAGTTTGAATAGCATTTTGAAAATCGACAAGCATTAAATATCATTTTCTTTAATTTATAATAAAATTCTATTTGTAAAATTATTTCTTTTATTAATTTAATTTAATTAAAATAAACAGAGAAGATTACGTATTTCTGGAACAGATATGGGAAAAATCGATAGAAAAGCGAAGATAATGAATTTTGCACAACGAGGAATCGAGGAAACGGAGATATACTATAAAAAGAATATAGCAATTAGTCAATTGAATCCATGAACTTCTCCGATTCGTTCACTTCGTTAGTATTCCATTCAGTCAATTTGCCTGACCATTCGTATGCTCGATTCTTGGTTCTTGAATCTCTATCAAAGTTTCTCCGATTCGTTTAGCGATAATGGAAAATAGAATAAATAAATTTCGCTTACTAAGTAATCCATACCCTCTTCCTATACTTGATTGCTTTAATCATTTAAACTCTGTCAATTGTTAGAATCAAAAGGAATTTATCCCTCCTTACAATTTCCATTCCTAATTTCATACAAATTATTATTCTCAACCTCGTTCAATCGTATCATTTACTATCTTAATTCTCGATTCGTTTAAATTTAATAAATCGCCAAAGAATTATTATATTCGTTTCAAAAAATTTTTAAAAATTCGTCATACCGTCCATTTAAATTAATATTCGATTTAAACGAATCAACGCCCCTCTCATTGTTATCTCAATACGCAAAATAATTTATATATATATATTTTTTTATCGTTAAAATCCTAAATTACGTGTATTTACGTATATTCACTCCGTGTACCGTTTCAATCAACGTCATCGAATTTCGTACTTTATTCGTCGAACATCCGTATTTGCGATCCGTAAAGCGGCTTGTGTAAATTTCAGTTTTATCCGGAAAAGTTCTACGCTCGTATGAATATTCGAAATATCGATGGGACGAGAATCTACAGGTTTCGTTTTACGATAAAGAATCGACGGGATAGAGGGTTAAACCGGGAAAATTGGGCGAAATAACGTCGGTAATAATACAAATTCTGCCCGCTTTAACTCTGCGAAACGGTTTTAAGAGGATTACGGGGGACACGCGTAAACATTGAACCGATTGGAATTTTAATAGGGGAAAAAAACCATTTTTCTTTTTTTTTTCTTTTTTTTTTTTTGCTTCGAAGGCCAGACGGTTCATTATATCATGGAGCGTAGATTAAATCCGTAAAATGTTCGAATCGAACGAATTTTTTTTTTTTTTTCTAAAGAAAAAAAAAGATTAATCTCGTTTCAGAAATTTCCACTCTCCCCACTTAGCCATTGAATATTGAAATCGTAGCGGCAAATATCTATATAACGTATCGACGGGAAAACAGGAATTTTCGTTTAACTCTTTTCGAATCGGCAATAATGTTCAATGGATTCTGAAAAAGTGGATTTCGCATTAAACCTCAATTTTCTACGCAAGAAATTGTAATTGTAATTCATCGATGGATGAACGAAAGATTCAACGATCGAAGATAATATTGAAATTTCTTTCTAGCGTGTCTTTTTTTTTTCTTTCGAAAGAATAGTTTTTTTTATATATTTCCGAAAAGGATATTTTTGGAAACATAAATAAATGTTTTAAAATTAATTCCAAATTAAAATATTTTTCAAGATTTTAAAAGAAGTTATTTAAATTTATTATCCTAAAAAATATTTTGCTCGGGACATAAAATAAATAATTATATAATTACGTAATTATTAAGTAAATTGCAACGAGGCAAATGTTTCCATGCACGTTATTCAAATCATATTTAAAAATCTAGCTAAAAGTGATATTTATCGCTTGAAAATTTTCTAACCAGATTTACCCTTAATTTTTACCTAATCATGTCACTAAGTCACGTTTAATAAGTAGAACAAGACCGTCGTGAATAGACGTCTAGAATAGGTCAGTCACGTTTAATCTAGTAGAATAGAATAGTCATAGTCAGTCGCGCGGTACATCAATCATTGATCAGACAAGTAGAATGGAACATCTAGGTCAAATAGTATATCTCAATCGTTTGTCAGCCAAGTAGACGAAGTCGACGACAATCGCACATATGAGATTCACAGAAATTGAGAAATGCAGAACAACTAATTATTGTTCTTTACTTAATTATCATCTCAAACACAAAAAAGAAATAAAATTCGAAGTAAAAACTCGATGGAAATATCTCGTTATGTAAAATAATCACGCGTACCAATGTTATTTATCCACAACGTCAAAGTGTTACAAAAGTATTACACTCTTAAAGACGACTCGAACGTCTCTAAGTACTAATTTCCCTTGTTGGGTGAAACGTTGTAAATTGCACTTCAAACATCGCCGTGTTCTCCTATATGCATGGGATTCCGTATCGACCGTACGAAACACGGTAATTATTATTAACTGTGCACAAGCTCATTATACAGTTGTCGCACGGGCCATGTCGAATCTCTTAAGAGAGTTTTGTCTCCCTTCGCGAACGTTTTGTCCAGTTCACTACTCGTTAAGTATTAATTTTGCTTAAACTATTTCAAGGGCTTATTATTATGCCCGTTTTCAGTTTCGTGAATTTATTAGACGAGAATGAATTATATACAAAGTGGGATTAAACAATGTACCTATGATTGTGTAATTCGTGCGGTCAAGAAAATTATGAATCAAGACGTGAATTTAAAATTTAAAACTATAGAAATTTGAAAATGTAAGTTACTTGTAAACGAAATAAATTTGTCTTGCGAATTGACACTTGTACCATTAATCTCGTCATTGTTTGACTTATACTACTACTTATATAACTATTTATATAACTTTGTAGGATACTTTCAATCAATTTATCAAATCTGAATCATTTACGAGTAAAAAGAAAAGAAGAAAAATTAAAAATTTCCAATCCACCAACAACTCCAACCGTTTAAATTCACAAATCGTTCCAAGACAAAATCAATAAGCACGAATGCTGAAAGTACTATAATCGAGACTCTCCAACGAAGCTAACATCCTCGCACAACGTTGTTCGTTATTCACACACAAGACTTAAGACAAACAATTCGACGTTTCGAGACCTGACATTCGCCACAGAGGTGGTGAATAATCGAGGGAGGGGGGGAAGGGGATCGACCGACGGGGTCGGAATTAATTAACTTTCCCCATTGAAATTCTTGGACAAATCCCTGGTAACTGACCAAGTTAATTTCGAAACAATAAGAAGTGGGACGTCACGAGTAGGAAATTACCCGGATCCCGTTTATCTTTGTCCACCACTCGTTATTCGAATAATTCCTGACAGCGTGACCCGATCGCAATTACCGTAAATATCCGCCTCTTGCTAATTGAAACGTAATAACGAACCATTCAACGAATCCTTGTCGCCTCCCTCCCTCCTCTCCCCCTCCCCTCGAATCGATCGTGTAATTATGGCGGCCGGTGATTTCGTGATAGAGAGGGGGGGATACGAAAGA
>NW_006263373.1:428948-446575 GCF_000469605.1 Apis dorsata
TGCCGGAGTCATCATTCTCATTGCGCGAGATTATCCGGATTGTCCGTTTTAGGGGTAGTCTGCTGGCTCCCTCCCCAATGCGCCCGCCATCACGCATTGGGGTGGTGGTGCCTTTAGGGGTGTCTGAGCATGGATGGGGAAATATATGACCGCATCATCGAACCGTGAATTGTGCACCCGTACTTCCGTAGTATTTGGATTTAATTAAAGTATTTAATATTCGTATCCGACCTTATAATTAATTGAATTTTACGATAAAGTTTGATCTGATTTATGTCTGTTTGTTTTCATTTCGTGTCGTAGTTTTAAATATTTAATTTAACAATCCTTGTTGTCGTAAAAGAAAATTTATATATATGTCATTTTCAAAATACTTTTGTTATATATGACGAAAGTATTTGATAATAATTCGAAACGATATTTTGTAAACTTACGTTATTATTGCTGTTGTTTCACTAACGGTATACATATACATATATTTTGCATACTTACTACTTGCTCGTGTATTAATTACCATTTTCAATTATTATTTCAACGAATCGTATAATTAAATAAAGTCGACTCGCGTTATTATAAATTGAATCGCTATTAAATTAAATTTAGTTAAAAATGAAACGAAAGAGGAAAAAATTAATCTCTAAAATTTCCCAACTCCGATAACTCGATCATAAACACCGACGTTCGACGAGCTTGATCGATAGATTTGAAACTTTCATTTCTCGGGATCGCCGTCGAAACGTTTTCGAAAAAACGGAGAAATAATCATTGTGGAAGAAAAATACCGGTCCATTAATTACCGAATGGCAAAAGCGGAGGGAGAGAAAGGAAGGAAAGCTGTGACGACACAATTACGCAGGGACCGCCCGTGTTTCCGCCTAGTTCGTGGACACTGCTTCCGTAATTACCTGACGCACGCCTCGCATGATCAGTTTCAATTTGCGAAAAAAGCTTAGTCGGCAGAAGGGGAAAAAAGTCGAGCTGCCAGGAGAAATTTATCGAGCAGTTTCGTAGTCGTGGATATACGCAGGGATATCCTGGTTTCCAGTTTCCAGTTTTATTTTTTTATTTCTTTTTCTCTCTTTCTCTCTCTCTTTATCTCTTCTCAGTTTCTCCTTTTTCCCTTCCCCCCTTGTTTTAAAACAGATATCGCTAAAGGATAATTCGTTTCTCTCGTTCCTCTTCTTCATTGACAGGGCACAGCTTTATTCGGAATCCTTTCTCTCTCGTTTGTATCGTTTCTACAACGTAGTGCGTTATTTATTTTATGCGAAACAAGGATGGATATTTGTGTGAAACGTATCCTTGTTACTTTGGAGTGTAATTTAAAAATTAGATTTGATAGGTTATTATTAAGAAGGGATAATAACCTTGGGCCTATCGAGACCCCTAAAATCCGAGGATCCTAAAACCTCTTCTAATCTTCCGTATAATAGTCTATCGTACTTATATAAGACCAATCTAATGCATAATGAATATAGAAGGGGGATATTCGTCGAAATACGATTTGGAATAAAGTCTGGATTATGTTGAGATAGAAGCTCTCCATTCTTTTTTCTTTTTTCTAGAGATTATCTAATTGTGATTATTAATTGGTAATTTATATGCCCAATGTTTACTCTAATTTTTATTTAGATAATGGAAAAAGATTTTGAAATTATCACAGAATAGCTACAAATGTTATTTTATAATTATAATATACTTTTCATAATATCCAATTCCTCCCTTGTTTATCTCATTTTTAAATAAAACACTTTAAAAATATTAAGTTAACTAGATAAACTAGAATAATAAAATCAATTAAACAATTATTAAAAAAATGATTAACTGTTGTGTTCGATCGTATTATTTATATGTGAATAACATGCAATATCCTTTCCTTGAGAAGAATATTCGAAAAGAACAACAAAAGGTTCATCAAGAATATATTAGGGGTTCACCGTTTCACGGAGCACAATTTCTGGAACAAAAAAAGGCTGATTAAAAAAATCTGAAAGAGAATCTAGGTTAATCTTCCTGTTTATAGGATCGTAAACGAGAGTGGACGATTGGAGAGAAGGAAAAACCGAATACATAATTTTGGTTTTTCTAATTACGCATCATCCACGAACGTATTATATACGTGTCCTATAATCATTGCCGGTTATAACAAAAGATTCCCTTTATCCAAGAGAATCGAGCCATAAATCTCGGATCCCTTTCCGCAGTGTGTGGGCATTCGATGCATCAATCATTATCGAGGGCGGTACGACTGGAATATTTTGTTGAAAAAGTTGCTTGACATTTTCCATGCATAGCCAAGTCCTCTCTAAACTGACGTGAACGCGTAGTGGGTGTATCAACGACAATGCAAAAACTGGGATAGACCTGCGTGTCTCGATGTTGTGGGAGAGTAATTTACGATCAGTTGGATGACACGATTAATATCAATATATGTTCCATTATGAGATCTAATTTTGAGATCTCGAAGCTGTGAATACTTTCTTCGATTTTTCTTTTATTTTTAAAAATTTTAATATCTTAATATTCTATATTTTTTTTATCATTGATCACATGGATTGGTTTAGAATCAAGTTACGTATTTGTTCGTCTTTTCTTGAGAATTACAGCGAATAAAAAAAGGAATTATTAAAAAGTTTGAATAATAATTTGAATGTATCGTGGTGAAAATCTATCTCTATCCTCTTTTGAACTTGGAATAAAAGTTTTCAACTATCGTTATAGAAAGATAGGGTAAATACACGGGCAAGTATCGCGATTTTCGAGAAAAGAAAGTTGGAAATTTATGACTAGTAATTCCTAGAAACTGGCGCGCCAGTGATAAGCTTCGGAAGAAAAGCGATATACGTGATTACAGAGAGTACCTCTTCTCTCCTCTCTCTTTCTCTCTCACTCTCTCTTACAAAATGATTTTTAAAGGAACGATGTCCTTAAATCTGCCAGTGATATCTGGTAAAACTCTTCGCGATGCCACGAGCCATCGAGAAAGAACTGTGAAATGGTGTTATAAAAAGGTAATTTATGACCTGAAGAAGTATCGTAAATGTGGCCTCTATTGCGGGACGATTTTCGCATCATTGATGAAGAACCGTCGGTGCCACTGTTATACGGCGGTGTATTTTTCGATAAAAATCACCGATAGTGTGAACTCCTCGAAATCGATATCGTAAGGTACTCGTAATCGAGCCACATACTTTTCGAGTTTCCCGGTAGATACGAGAACGCGCGAAAATTGTCCCCGTAATGTATGCTTTTAGAGTGGTAATGAGAATAAATTTCCTCTTTTTTTTCCACTCTAACTCTATTTCTGTTGCATTCTGAAATATGAAATTTGCGCGTAACAATTTTTTTTCTTTTATTTCTCGCGCCAAATTAAGGAATTTTTAATCAAGATATCAAGGATAAAGGATTGTTTCGATTTTTGTACAATAATCATTTTAATAATACGAACGTAATACGGAGATGGAGTTATATAAGAGAGATGAAAACAGAATAGGGCCAGTTATAATCGGACGAAAACTTTTTCAATATGTGCATAAAGTATAGATCATTGTATATAGAAGAGGACACTAACATACGATAAGTTTAATCACGTTAAATCTGTGTATCCTAGAGCTTACGTTCTTGAACTTGAGACAACACTTTGACTGTACATAACACGTTAGGTCTCTTGTAACGCTTACCTTATACATGTGCATATACGCACACACATACGCAAGATTGTTTCGAAGTTAGCAATGCCTCGGGCAGGTCTAAATCTTAATCTGATATGCAACAATCCGTAGGCAGAGGAGAACGCTAATACCACGGCCATTATCAGAGAATTGTCGTCATTAAACTATTACTAATCGAACGATCCCTGTACCAATATTACGGTTTACTTAATGTCCTATTGTATACGTTAATACACCTATCCCTTGCGCCTGTTAAATCGATATATTACGTGTTTGCGATACATTTTCCAATATCAATAAGACGTTGACCATTGTCGAAACATTTTCTAATATCGATTTCGAATTCGCGTGAACTGTTATAAGTTCTCGCTTATGATTGAAATTGTAGGATATTGAATAATTTTGCATAAATTTTCGTTCATTCGTTCTATAGAAATTTATGCCATGAATTTTCACAATAAAAAATTTTATCTCGATCTACTACTTAAAGAAAGAAAAATGCCTAATCGGTTTCCTTTTATTAAACTATACTTTTTAAATTCCCCTTTCAATAATCTTCCGTTCATAATTGCGTTTTCTCAATCTCTTTTCTCAGAATTTTTCTCTCAAAAAATAATAAAAATATCAATCAAACTTGATCAACGATTACATAACTAAATTTGATCATTGTCGTATAAATTTATAATTCAATCGCACGTTTCGCTAAAGGGATTGAAATTACTTTCTTTTGCGACACACGGAAATGAATTAAGTGCAGCAAAATTGTAGGCAGGCAACGAACAAGGGAGCGCAAGGACGAGGAGAGAGGGGCGCATCGAGTGGCAAAGACAGACTTTACGCAATGCATAAAACAGAGCACGGTTTTGCGACATATAAAGGCAAAAGTCTCGCGTCATAGTGTCGGCCAACGATGATTTATGATCGCCACCAAAGAAGAAGGGTTATACAGATTTTTGTGCGACGAGGTGTTCATCTCCTCGAGAAGGTCGTCCTCGAGGGATATGGGGATATCGATTGCGAGGAAATTTCCACAGGCGTGTTCCATTGTTAATATTTTCCATGGCGCGCGCCTATGTTATTTCCTCCCCCCTTTCTCGCTCGATAATTATCTCGATGCATTTATTCATTGTGTTATTATCTTATCGGTTCAATTGGCACGTCGAACAATTCTATTATTGCTCGCATCACTCGTGCTCACGCGTTCCTAATAATAAAATAGCGCGCTTTAATTGTAATCAAATTGTATTGCACAGTTTATCGTACGCGATAGTGGATGCTTGACAGTTGGACGCATGATTTGGGATTAAATAGATCGGATAATTTGCGACATTCGTTCATGATCTCGTCGAATGTATAAATTGTTCCTCTTTTTGGAAAAATTAAAGGGTAAAGTTTCATGAAAGTTTCTTTTTAATCTAATTTAATTTGTAAGTCTTACTCTTTTTATTTTCGATGAAAATAAAAATTATTGTGAAAAAATAATATTATGCGGAAGAATAGTGAACAGTAAAATGAATAGTAATTAAAGATAGTTCGATTTAATAATTTTATTTTTTAATAAATAATAACAAAAATTGTATAAAACTATGTATTTAGTTTTAAAACAGTCTTTTAGTAAAAAGTGCTTAGATTTGTTCATGAAAACGTTCATGTTTGATTTCAAATCTGATGTTAAAATTAAGGATACCATATGCTATCAGAAGTTTCAGTATAAGAATCAAATAATAAGTTTTCTCGAATCGCAGTTTAATGATAGTTAAATGTTTCTTTGCAATTTTCTTCAAGGTAAAGTTTCCTCATCGCCTAAATTTATTTATTGTTCGATAATAATAAGAAATGTTTTCATAATCATGCTTTTTCTTCGTTCTTCGTTTGTTCCTTCGGAGGTATAATAGTAAGCTTACAAGATTTAAGCACGAGCAATTTCAAATTAATTTTGATCTGGTAAATAAAGTAATAACTTGTAAGTATATTTGTAATACATTAGAAATTGACTTAAGATCTGAACAAAATTAAAATTTTGGTTAAATTTTCTTCTTACCATTTCTCTGTCAAATTTTTTTAATATTTTTCATATTAGATATTTTTATCTTTTTCGATTAGAGATAGTTTTGAAATATATATTGAAATAAATATCCATTTTCAATTAATTCATTTGCCGAAATAATCTCATAAATTTTTTAATTTTTAAAATCCTAACAATTGCTCGTGTACTTCAAATTTAAGATAATTTAAAGAATAAAGAATTTTTCAAGCTTCATAAAAATGAGAGCACAGAACTTGCTACTTAACCTTTCGGACGTAAAACGAAGTTGTAATTAAAACTTCATTGAAACTTCATTTTTCAAATGCATCTGGAAATAATTTCTTACGCTATATCAACCACTTGTTTTCATCGTAATTCCTCTACCAAGGAACAAGTTTCGAACGATGTAAGAAAATTTAACAAGTTTTCCTCGATTATCGAAGGAAGAAATTTTGCTGGACCAGGCGAGACAAAGCAATGTCGTGTACAATTCTCTCTAAAAATTCTCGTGATCCTGAGGAAAAAGGAACCACTAAACGACTTTTGGCACGTGATGCAATGAGACAATAAGAGACTTAGAGAGAGAAGGAAATAAATAATTGTAGACTTGGAGTGTAATCCTCGGTTGAAATTTCGTTTTTGTTTTTCGATTCGTGTTTCAGAATTTGTTGTGAAAACAGTGTTATTTCGTTTTTTGATCGACATTTGTAATAGATTGATGATAAATAATTTAATTGAATCTCTGACACGTTGAATATTATTATATAAGAAATCAAAAGAATTATAATTTGCAAAATAATTAAAATCAAGATATTTTTGATTAAATCAGATATGTTATAAATGTTGCAAATTTAAACATTTGTGATTTAATACAAGCATAAAACTTTGACAGGTGATTTATTGATTTATTCTCGATATCATTTGAGAGAAATCGTTTGTAAGATGAAGAGATTTTTAATTCAATATATAGATTTACAGTTTCAGTTTAAAAGGATGAATTAACTTAGACATATGGGAGAGAAGACAAATGGAGAAGACAAATGAAAATATTACTTTCAAGTGATGGATATGTAAATACGTACGTATATCAAGTTTTTAAAATACATTGTGAAGTGATAGAAGTGACTTTATTGAATTAAGATTGTTAAATATCAGACATAGAGAACAGGTCGTAAATAGATTGTAGACAGAGCTAATGGAACTAAAATAGAGTAGAACTAGATAAATATTAAAACGAATTTAAAATTAAGCAATTTTATTCTCTTAGAGATGAATAAAATTTACTGTTCTTTTTATTTGCAGAATAAAATTGAAAATTGATTAAATTTTTCTGTTATATTTTCAGATAGTTATCGAAATTCTCTTTATTCTTTTAAGATGTTCAGAAAATATTAACGATCCTTCCAAAAATTACAAAATAAACATCAAATTGTATTAAAAAGTAAAATTTATGAAGTTTTTTAACCCTATTTTAATCTCTCTCTTTCTCATACACACATATTAAAAAAAGAAAGATGATAAACATATATTAATATTTCATTTCAATAATAAATAACCCTCCACAAGATTATTAATACAATAATCCAACTCCAATTTCTAATTTGCTTAAAAACTGAAATGTTTCAACGTATCTCTTGAAAAAAATGAAAAAATGCCAAATACTCTAAGCAACCCTAATAATCTCGAAAACGCAACAAAACAACAGAATCATCCAATAAAATTTCAAATCCTTAACAATCCTTAACACGATATTAACACAAATATTTCGTATTCAGATCGAGATGAAAAATAATTTCGCGATTTTGCGTGAAATCCCCGTGTCCTCGACAGAGGGATGGCGCGACGATTATTACAGAGGAAAAATCGTAAGCATCCCGAGCCTCTTCACGATTCAATTCGCCGCGGTAAATCACGCGTGAACGAGAATCGATTTAATGTTCCCGTGGCGCGTGCACGTGATGCGGACAATGCGCTGCGCCCAAGTACACGATGATGAATGAGCTTTTACCCCGCGTGCCCGCGTGCTGAAAGTTGGTTATCGTCTAAAGATCCGACCATTTGTAAGCCCGAGCTCGGTCGTACACCCACGATTCATCGATTTTTCAGATTCACGCCCGCTCAAAGTTGCATTTTAATACGTGCCGACTTTATCCGCAACGCTTGGCAATTGAATGAATGCCTCCGGATCTTTTGGCAGTTTCTCCAGATCCTCGAGCTTCGTTTCTTCTTATTTTTATTGTATTTTTCAGAATTGTCGACGCGTTTTGATGAGATCTATGACAAGATTTCAATTTGTAATTTTTAATTTATTTATTGAAAAAACAATGAGGAATTGTAAGAATTATATTTCAAAAGAAAATTTTCTATTTTTTTCGAGTAATTGAGGAAAGTTGCCTTATAAATGTATATTTTTACAGATTTTAAGGTATTTATAGTCATTTTAATTGTAGGGAAATAATTCAAGTAATGTTAAAATTGAAAGATGCAGTTTATCAATTCTTTTTGCTGCAATTTTCGTATTATGTTATTAACATTCAGAGAAGAGATATAATAATTTGTTTGTTTATCGAAGTAGGTGCATGGTAATAAAAGATTGGTGGGATGTACAACCATAATTCCTTTTTTCACGTAAAATTTCCATCCACTATGACGAAGCATCGTCATCTCCCCTAATACTGCTTCCACCATTACGCCGCCTTTATCATCGGATAATCAATAGACACGTCCGTAACTTTGCAGTATAAAAAAAAAAATATGCCAGCAATATTATAGATTATTAGAAAATCAATTCCGATATGTTCGAATTATCCACATAAAAAATAATTTGACTGCGAGATTTTTTCATTGAAAATTGGATACAAAAATCTTAAGATCATTAATAAAATTTAATAAAAATCTAAATTTATGCTTTATACCATGCTGTGATATTTTTATGTCAATTAAATTTAATTTTATATCGTAAATAAGAGATAAGAATCTCTGCTGGTATGTATTTATTAGTAAAGTATACAATTTTTCGTGTCTATTATTCAATCTTCAATTATAATCAGAAATAAACTTATATAGCATTCATTAAATCTTTCAAGAATTCGATATTATCTCTGAAGCAGTATCGTATTCAGTTTCTTGCAACTTTTCTTCTTCGTAATCCAATAAGTCTTCTAGCCGATTGTTATCTACAGTTTTCCCTTATCTTCCAATAATTGCCACCTAATCGGTTTAATTAGCAAGAAAAAAGGCGACATGAAGTGCAATATATCTCTCTGGACTTTATACGATGGAAAATGTTTTATAGGATTTTCGTTCCTTGATTGATATTAATCGAAATTCGATATTTCGAAATAAATTTAATATATACGGGAAACGTATCTACTATACTCCCGCATTATTTGACGCAGATACTTTCCACAAATCCAACGACAAACAACATAACACGTTCAATAATTCATAAATAATTTCGCGTCTGAGAGAACCACGCATAATGTTTCCACCATTGGAATTTCAGATCAGGCACGAGAAAGTGCACGTCCAACACGATTCATGATTCCAAGCTGATCTTGAAAATATCAATCTCAAATATTTTAATATTTTATCACGTGAACTAATCTCGAACATTCCGAGTTTGGATTTCTTTTCAACAAACATTGAATTGATTCTATTAAGAATCGAAAAGTTTAAATTTATGTAAAAAAAAGTAATATTTATTAAAGAACGATATATATGCGATAATTTATGGATATTGTTTTAGAAAGGAACAATACGTATCAAAAAATCAAAAATCCGCGAAATTTTTCATTATAATTGCAACATTGAAAATTAAAGCTTGTAAATATAAGTTAATTATTTATTATTTAATTTTTTCAAATTTTATGAAAAAGAAGTAGTAGTGAAATTTTCAATAAAAAAAAATTCCTTCTTTTCGTGAAATTGAAATTAAATTTTTTCGAAAAAATTTTTAACGATTTAAATAAATTATATAAGAATGTAACTTAATATTATAGAATAGAAATAATTAAATAATATGAAATTGTATTAACAATTTATACTTTTAATTGTGATATAGAATATGATATTTTTTAAAAATTGAATATCACAGTGAAATATATTGAAAAATTTTCAACAAAGGTTAGAAATTTCCAACAAAATAACTGAATATTGCATGTTATACAATATTTCGTTTTTATTTTATATAATTTTTTTTCAATTCTCGTATCAAAAAAAAATGGAGAAATTACTATGGTGATACATGTTGCAAATTTTCTGCATGACATATTTCTTTTATACACCAACGATATATTAAAGTATAAATTACGAACATAAATTTAATCAATATTTTATAAATATTCATCATCTGACCGAACAGTACTTAGATTCCTTGTATTTTTAAATTATTATACTTATATCGCATGTAGTTGGATCATAAAATAAAAAAAACAATCTACAGTCTACAATCTATATACAAATTTAAAAATGTGTTTAATAGTGCTACTTTCATCTTTTTTAAACTTTACAAGATTCGATATATAATAATCGACATATATCACAAATATATCCATATAAACACATTTTTATATTAATAATAAATCGTTGAACCAATATTTCAACTAGAAAGAAATATAACGATAAAAAACTCGATTATTCTCTCAACACTACACCACCACTCGTAAAACGTTAACGCGGCGAACAAACGTATCGCGACGAACGCGTTGTTTCGAGGGTGTGTATCGACGGGATTCCATATTTAATCGCGTGCAACTCGAATCGGTTATTCCTGGCCCACACGTTACACGTTACACGTGAGACCACTTGAGCAGCCTCTGTTCCACTGATTGCACAATTACGGTCGGCGATTATTTGCTTTGCCGCAGCGTGTCACCGCCGTGTCACGGACATTGCATTTTCCACTGGACAGACGTGGCGACCACAGCGGACTTTTAATTATTCAATTAGCATCGGTGCAGCTCCTCGCTGACGTCTTGCTTAATTTGTAAATGCGATCGTGGCGCAATTGTTCATCGTCAATGAACCGCGGTCCCGCTTGTTAAACGTCATTTTTTTTACTCGTTAATCGTTAAACGAAATCCAATTGTGAATCGATGGAATAACGTCGGATAGATAATACGCGAGGTATTATTGGGGCGAGATGGCGGTAGATGAAATTTCTGGTTTTGGAACTTAAGCCGGGTGTGTCTCCCTTCCGAACTATATGGTTCATAAACTATAGCCCGCGAGACGGTTGGTGGGTCCGCGAGCAGCCGCATTAGGAGACAGGGGGTGGAGGAGAAAGATGTTGGGGTGAATGATGCGTCTTAATGCAGCGCCTCTGTGTACCGAGTTGTTAAGACGTCGAAATTGATTGTGTGTTTTATGGATGGAGGAGGGGGTTATTGGTGAATGAGGATAATTTGAGATTAGTAGTACAGTTAGAAAATAGTTAAAGAAGGAAGTTTGATTTTGAAAATTGGTAAATGAATTGGTAAAATCTGATGAATGTTGAAACTTTTGAAATTAAGAATTCTGGAAAAGTAGTTTTTTAAAGTAATGTAAAAATATTTAATTTTGGTTTCGTTATAAAAATATATTTATAACATATATAATTTAATATTTTTTAAAGTCAATATATTATTTATTGCGACGTTTTTAAATTTATATCGTACTGATTAAATATTCATTCGAAAAACTTTGAATGTGCAAAGATTCGTCGTATAGTCGAGATTATTCCTGCTTCTGCGTATATGTGGTCGCACAATATGGAAGATTAAAAAACTTTTAATTGAGAAGTATTGTGGAAAATATGGTACAAGTGCATTTATTTAAACACGAAATGAAGTAGAGAAAATCGGATAAGATACGAATTCATTTAAGGAATGATAAATCTCCGAGTCTTTAAGATTGTGTATTAACGCATCTTTTAAAATTAAGAATATATATATTTTTTTCCCCCATTCAAATTCAGCTTGAATCGTAATTTTCTAAAGATAAAAATTTTCCCTCCGAGTTCCTCAATTTACAAGATGAGTGTCGGATGAAGTATTCACTGGCAAAAATAATTCTAAATGATAGTATGCTGTAAATTGTATTTCACGAAATAATAATATTATTTGGAAGTTTAAGAAGAGAATTATTGCATCGTAATTATAATAAATACTATTTATTATTTTAATTCAACGATAAACTGCAAATTCAATCCTGAGAAGGTTTTAAAAAATATCGCATAATTTTTTCACATTTTTATAGAATCACTAATATACAATTTCAACTCTTTAAAATTTCTTATCAGAATTGAATGCGAAATAAATACATGATAAACACTATTATCAGAAAATTAATATTGATAATTTCTTAAAAAGATATTTCAAGATGATCACTTAACACTTTCAATCAAAACCGTAACAATAATCATATATATCTTAAACAATTAAAAAAGAAAAAAGTCAAACAAATAGAAAATAAAAAATTCTCGAACAAAGATAGCGTCAAAGATCACGTTGTTTAACACATGCATTGGAAACGAAGCATCTATTCAACCGCAAAACCGGAACGTTCTCACACTTTTACGTTCCGTTTTGCAACACTTCTCATGCACTTCGTTAAATTCGCTCTGTATGAATACCGAATTATCGAATAACACCCCCTCTGGAATCCTTCTTAAACCGTTGGCCGAACCATTGGAAACTCTGAGCCATGCATGCGAATGCATCCGGAACAAGCTGCGGGAAGCTCTTAAACGAGATGCTCCAGGTGAATTCAAAGTAAGAACAACGTGCTTCTTTCGTGCACGTTCCACGAATTTACCGAGTGAGATGTTGAGCGCACATTCAAACAGACATACACACGCACATACACGCACACGTACCTTGAGTGACCGCGATCCCTTCGATAACCAGGAGAAAAGCAGCGAGTATCAGGAGGGCGAGCCAACGACACAGCATTTTTAACACTTCGGTTCACTTCGTTCCCACCGTCGTTTAATTTCGTCCTTTTTTTCTTTTTTATTATCCTCGATGCAGACCTTAGAAGGAAGCCAAAGATGAGCTTGGAGCTAAAATAGGTTCCAAACTCTACCTCCTCTTATCCACCCCCTTTTCTCGACCACTTTCCCTTCGCACGACGACATCCATATACGTACATATATATATATATATATCTACACACTCTATCAGACCGTGTTATGCAACTCGAACTTCACTGTACCATCTATACTTACGCAGTCACTGTTACCCGGAGGACACAACTATAACCACGAACGAAAGCTTCGCCATCGGAATCGCGTATTCCACTCGCGACTCGCCGCCTCCTCCCTCGCCTCCCTCGAAATTATCGTTCGATATATATATATATCGCGTGTTTTGTGAATCGTGAGGATGATTCGCGGAGGGGAGGATCAAGCCGAGGATCGAAGGAAACGACGAAACTGTATCCGTATAAACCGCGCTATATCTCTCGTGTTTGCCGAATTGGTTGCACACTTGCCGAATTTCCACGTACGATCCTTCCTCAGAGGCAATGCAACTGTTCACTCGAGCAATCGCAACCGCGCTCAAACCCACGTTTGATCACACGTGGATCCTTACCACCATTGCCCGCGACACGCATCCTCGACACGCGATCGCCACTCGTCTGTCGCATCTTTTCCTCGCTTCCCCCCCTCCCCTTCCCTCGTATCCTCGATGATGTTCGCGGGCAGATGTGTCTCGAGGGACGCGCTCCTTCCTCCCCCCTTTCTCAACTCTGAGCCGGGACAAAAATCGCACGGGGGGGGAGTAGAGGGATCACCGGTAACGGAGACGATGATCACTTGTTCGATGAGGCGGATGATAGTGGTAGATCCTTGGCGGAGGGACACGCGCGGGGATACACGCTTGTTCGTCGACCTGCTCGACGGCGTGCACGCGACGACGTCGAACGCACATGGACCAGCCGCGTTTTCACCACGGACGCGGTGCCGCTTGGCGTCGCGGCGCGAAATGATGGTGCGGCCTGGCGTCTCCTCGTCCACGCATGCGCCCTACCCTCTACGCGTTACGAGGCGCGGACGGGTTACGCGCAGACCACTTCTACTTGACGCGCTCGAGAACCGACTGGCTCTCGGCTGGTACGGGTCGGGAATGGTCTCTCTCTCTCTCTCTCTCTCTCTCTCTCTCTCTCTCTCTCTCTCGTTGTCGTCGACGGGTCAGCTGCCACGCAACCCTCTCCGACGCGATACGATCTTTGAGGGCGTCGTGACAGGGGATACCCCCCGCGCTCGCTTCGCAGAAATCCGGGGAATTCTCGGGCTGAAACGAGGCAGCGGTGTTAAACGTTAAAGGGAAGGGGAGGTGGGTAACCATTTGCACACACCGAGACGGAAACCTTGAGATTTTCGTGGTTGATTTTCTTTCTCGAGAAGGGAGGAATTTGAAAGATGGAGTGGACCGGATGATAGAATGTGCGTTAAATCGTCCAGATCCAAACGTGTACTTGATTTGATGTATTATTATAGGTTTTGTAATTTATATGGGATGAAGAAATGGGGGAACTTTTGGATTGGGATAATTGATTGAAGCCTTATTTAAAGTTTCATAGAGATGAATGGAAATTGAGGTTTTTCCCAAATTCAAAGAATCGTGTCGTTCCTTTCGCTAGATGTTTTTCTTGTTTAAATCTAAGAGTTTGCAAGTACAATCAAATAATGTACAAGAATAGATGATATTTAAATTTCTTTTATTCCTTTTTCTAGAAAACAACTTGCAACAAAGTGAGAAAGTCCATCGTAAAAAATTGGCAAGCAGATCGAAAAGGTGCATCAATTATCGTGCCTAGATTGTACTCGTTCGATGAAAATCCTTTGACGAGAAACATTAACGCTATCAACGCTGGGATTAATGGAGGCAGCAAGCAATGTAATTTACGATTGCCAGGGGTGTTAAGGAAAATACGGAAGCCATCCATTTCGGGGGAAGAAATTATGAAATCCGCAAAAATTTCGCACGGATCCAACATAAATTATTTCTGAACGTCTAGACATGGGCGTACAGACTGTATAAAGGTTTCGTTATCGTGGCCTCCACGTTGAATCCCGCCGGTTATCCGTGGGCACGTTGCATTTAAGAACGGCACGAGACGCGCACTAATCTTCGCGTTTCTTCCCTTCTTCGAGCGTAGGATTTCGCGGAGAAAGAAAAGTACCTCGCGTATTATCGTCCAGTATGCAACCCAGGTATCTCCCTTGACTTATGAGGGAAGTCCTCTCTGCGAGAAACCACCTTTGCAGGATCCAGGAGGGGATCATTAAAATATTCGAGTTGCTGGGAATCGTTTCGACAAGGATTTCTGTGCGAATTTATATGTTTGTTATTTATAATGTAAAGAGTGAAATTTGAATAAATTATTGTTTGATATCGAATTCAATCATTTAAATATTATTTCTGATTTTTTGGATGGTATTGATTGAGATTAAAATATCGAGTATTGATTAAGTAATTTCAGTTTAATTTCTTTTAATTTTAATTATCTATAAATAACATCAGATTGTTTAAATCTTATGTTGTTCTTTACATTTTCTTACACTTTTCATTTCCCTTTGCATACTTGCTATTTTAATCAATAGTGATAATAGCTTTTTTTAGCTTTATTAATAAATTTCAGGTAATATTGGTATTAATGGTACAATTAGTTCGATTCCGCACGAGGAATGGGAAATTCACGATTTTAATTAGCAAGTTCGAAGGCTCTCAGTTGTTTCTTGCTTCTCGATAACGATTACCACGTATCACAAGCCTGCGAGAATACCTAAAGTTGGAACGTAGTAGAAGTTAGGACCGTAGTAGGACTGGTTTCGAAAATTAAGGGCATGTGCAACGCCCCTACATTGCATGCTTACATGTCCTTTGTGGCAAGCTTGCGTAGGATGTGTACGAGATTAAGGAACCGAGACATTGCACTCCCATTTCTGCTTTAACGAGAATAATTATCGTAATTATATGTATTAGCATTCGAGGGAAAAAGTAATGGAAGAAATTCAATTCTTCAATCTGAATGATTTAAATTGATTATTTTTTTTCCTGTAGCATTTATAATTTGTAAAAATTACAGGTAATTTTCTATTTTTACTTATTGTATTATTGTAAGATAATTGAAAAATTTAATTCTACAATTATTCAGTGATAAAACTTTTGTAAGAAAAAATTCTTTCTTACGAAACAATTATTAAAAACTTATATTCGTTACATTAATTGCTATATTTTCTAAATTAAATCTAATGTAATATTCGTTGAAATTACAGGTCCTTCTTCGTATTCCAAACTCGAAGTAATAAATAAAAGTTACGTTAACCTGTTGATATTTCTTCTACACCAACGTCATGGAAAAATAGTTAAGACCACGTAGAGGAAGCCAAGGATGGATAAAATTATTCTGATATAAACTTCTCGCAAATTCACACCAAGAGATTATCTTTTCTTTACTTTTTTTTTCCCACAGTTTCTCTCACAACCCATACCATAATTTGGAAACCTCGAATAAAATCATTCACGAATTCTTTCGACAATGAACGTTATATAGTTTGACAAAATTCCAAATAATACGTGAACCAATTCGGTCAGCAACGTTCTCAAAGTGTAAATTGGCCGCATCTGAGACCAGCCGTTTCAATAACGCCCACGCGGTACACTTTGGAGAGCATTAACACCATTCGGGTATAGAAAGCGAACGAGGTTTTGGTGCATAGTTGGCACCGGATTTTATGATAATAAATTTTCGGATGAACCTGCCAATTAGCTTCCTTCTCATCGATTTTAAATACGTTGAAATATGTAAGGAATATTATCTCTAACAATTTTCCTTTATATATAACGGATACAATTAAAAAGTTTAACTGAAACAGATATGTTGAATTCTATAATTAATATTAGATAAAAATACTGAAAAGAATTTTTTGGAAACGTGACATCTAACGTATAAAAGTTAAATTATAAGAAAAACTTCACATATTATTTTCTCGTGAATTATATTCTCCTGATAATAACGAAATTTCTCACATCTGGAAATTTTTAACTTTGTATTAGGAGAATATGATCTGACAGGAGATAGCACCCGAAATTTTTTCAAGACATAAATTTCTACCAAATTTTTGATATTGTATTAGAAGAATATAATTTGATAAGAGATTGCATGAAAAATTTTTTTCAAGAAATTTAGCAGTACATACAAATGACGACAAATTCTCGGAATCTCTAGAATTTTTGAAACTGGCATCAAAATTTTTAAAATTTTCGAAATAGAATTTCTTTGAAATAAATTAAAAGAATTTTTGGAAAATTTTCTAATTCTTTATTATAAGAATATAATCAAAGAGAAAATGATATGTAAAATTTTTAAAATTTAATAAGTACAATAATGTTCAATAAAATTTCGATGCATCATTAGGAAAACATAATTATAAAAAAAGTTTTCTAAACGTTTTCACTATCTATTTACAATTTCACAAATGATACATCCGCATATATCTTTTGCTACAATAGGTAAGTGCATAGCAAATAAGAATATCAAATATTTATAGTGTTAATAGTTAGAAATAAGTAAAATGTTAAAAACTGTACATTCCTGAAAAAATTTTCGACAAAAAAGTAAATACAAAGGTAAGTACAAAGGTAAGTATAAAGGTAAGTATCAAGATAAGTATATTTCTATAATTATTTCATCTATTAATTTGCTACAATTCACTAATATTTTTCCAAAAAATAAAGAAAAATTTTCGAAAATTCATAGTACAGAGATTAAAATCTTGATTTGTTAATTTACACTTTCAAACAAAAGAAACTTAAATATCATGTAAACTAATGATTTTTTATTATAAATGGCCTTATACATACTTATAAAGAATGCTAGGACGCATAAATTGGTCTATTAAAAAATATATATACCGTGTAAAAAAACAAAGTTGTGCTTGT
>NW_006263374.1:0-9947 GCF_000469605.1 Apis dorsata
TGAAGCGCTGTATCCTTGAAGTTTGATGGGATACTTATAACTTCTGGGTGGTCATTCGAAGCGCAGTACAATGGTCTTTAATATGCTCGCTCAATCTTTGAAATCCTCCCACTGGTTTAAAAATTATAGCGTTTTAAACCAAAGAGCAATTTTTAATTTTCCACATTAAAAATTAGGCCAACTTTGAAGCCCGGTATCTTTGAAGTTTGGTGGAATATTGATAACTTATGGGAAGTCGTTCGAAGCGTAGAACAATGGTCTTTAAAATGCTTGCTCAATCGTTGAAATCCTCCCATTGGTTTAAAAATTATAGCGTTCTAAACCAAAGAGCAATTTTTAATTTTCCACATTAAAAATTAGGGTAACTTTAAAACGCTGTATCTTTGAAGTTTGATTGGATACTCATAACTTATGGGTTGTCATTCGAAGCGCAGAACAATGCTCTTTAAAATGCTTGCTCAGTCGTTGAAATCCTCCCACTGGTTTAAAAATTATAGCCGTTCAAACGAAAGAGGAATTTTTAATTTTCCACATTAAAAATTAGGGTAACTTTAAAACGCTGTATCTTTGAAGTTTGATTGGATACTCATAACTTATGGGTTGTCATTCGAAGCGCAGAACAATGCTCTTTAAAATGCTTGCTCAGTCGTTCAAATCCTCCCACTGGTTTAAAAATTATAGCCGTTCAAACGAAAGAGGAATTTTTAATATTCCACATTAAAAACTAGGGCAATTTTGAAGCGCTGTATCCTTGAAGTTTGATGGGATATTGATAACTTGTGGGTGGTCATTCGAAGCGCAGAACAATTCTCTTACAAATGCTTGCTCAATCTTTGAAATCCTCCCACTGATTTAAAAATTATAGGCTTTCAAACGAAAGAGGAATTTTTAATTTTCCACATTAAAAATTAAGGCAACTTTGGAGCGCTGTATTTTTGGAGTTTGATGGGATATTCATAACTCATGGATAGTCATTCAAAGCGCAAAACAATGCTGTTTAATATACTTGCTCAGTTGTCGAAATTCTTCCACTCGTTTAAAAATTATAGCTTTTCAAACGAAAGAGGAATTTTTAATTTTTCACACTAAAAATTATAGTAACTTTGATGTTTGTTTATTCGTCGAAATCTATCTCTTTGTCTCAGCATTATAATCGTTTAAACGAAAGGAGAATTTTTTAATTTTTATATAAAAATTCGGACATCTTTGACTCGCTGAAAGAACAATATCTCCGTTCTCTTTCTTCTTTTATGAGTAGGAATGGAGAACGTCACTTTCGTATTGGTCCTTTCCAAACAGGCAGTGTGGCCGGAGGGCAACTAGCGATGGAAATCTGAGCGATGAAACGTGGCGTGGAGGGGAGCCGCGATCTCACGGAACGATGTAGATAGCGTTTCGGTGAAATTGGGGTGAAAAGCGTGGGAGATGCGACGGGCGAAAGGGAAAGAAAAATATTCGGGGGACTAGAAGGACAAGTGGAGAGACAGGGTGGCAGGATATCGAGGTATCGATCCAGAGGGGGATATTCGGTAGGATGAGCAGTGTAGGAAGAACGAAGAGCGGTCTCTCGAAGCGCTCGTGTCTGTTCACGCTCGGTCGCGCTTTTCGTTAACGCCGAGCTAAGAGCCAGGGCTCGTGTAACGGGATCCTCGCGGAAAGCGCCTTGGGGTTTTACGGTGCCCCTTCAACTGAGGGATCAGAAGAGACCAGAGAGGAAGCAAAGGAAGAAGGAGGTGGCGGATGTGGGGGGAGGGGTGGTAGCGTAAGGGGGCAGGACAGTGAACCTGGTATCGATCGGCTCGCGGCAAGTTCAGGGTCGCACTGTCGCAACGAGGCTGCTTCCTCTCTCTGGCTTACCACCATCGTCACATCCCCTCGAGGACCAACGTTCAACTCTCTTGAAACCGTCCACCTTACACGCTTTCACGAGGGATGGACGGATCGCGCGCGAGCAGTCCGCCACGCACACCTGTTTACATACATCCCCAATCAGCCCTTCACTGGTCACTCTAATATAGGCAAATAATAAATTTGCAATTATATCTTCACATTGTATCGATGATTTTGGAAATTGACGAGGTAAAAATTCCAAGTTTAATTTACGCTTTTAAGAATAAATACGTTTTTCTTTCTTTTTACGAATATAATTTTGGGATTGAAGCATAGTCATTTGTATTTCTGAATATATGTATAAAATTTGTCCTATTTTTGCATATTATTCGCAAACTATTGCATACAACTGTGAATTCATCGCGGTGCATATTGCATATCGATTTTTAAGTTTTTTAATATTCAAGTTATAATTGAAAAATTATTATTCCTTAAATGATTTAATAATATCGATTCGAATAGAAAGAAGGGGAAAGGGTATTTGTATTACTTCTATTAATATCCATATAAACTAAAAAAAAAAGAAAAACGTTATAATATTAATTTCACAACCACTTTCTCTATAGAGAAATTATGATTCATAGGAGAACATGAACCGTGCAGTATTAATCGTTGCAAACCTATGCATGGCAAGTGACAGTTACAAATTCATTAATGATCCGACCAATCAGACTTCGTCCAGTGAATCACAATCAATCAGTAGAAGAGTAAACGCAACGAAACACGCATCATCGACAATGTAATGCTCGGAAATTGCAAATTGTTTTTGAACGGTGGGACTATTAAACTTGTCACAATGATAGATTTCGAATTTCTCGCTCCTTCCACAAAAAAATCGAAAAACGCGAGGATTCTTTTCGTTATAAAATTAATATTAGTTTATAAATATACGTTATAATTATGAAAGAAAGTCTCAAGAACAAATCCATCCATCGCGAAAAACGTTATAAAGTTGAGGTTAAAGGAGTTATCCCCCATTCTCTTCTACCTGCTAGTGGGAGGTAAAATCGAATCGAGCGCGTTACGGTCGCGAGATATCGCTTAAAAGGAATAACAATCGCTTGGGGGAAGGTGACGACGAATGAAAAGGGCGAAGGGGCGCGAGAAAGCGATATTTCGTCGATTCCTATTCGGTGGGTCGTAGATAAACTTGGGCCGATCTTCCGTACGCGTGTATGCGCGGCCACACCGATTCGCCACACTCTTTCGTGGCTCGGTTCGACGGTAGTGAATTGAAATTAACATAAAATCGAAATGCCGGGAAACTTTGCGCATAAAGAGTCAACTGCCCAAGTTCGTTGAATGGCTGCGAACGGGCAACTCCGTTTCGGTATGAAAGGAGGGCCACCCTCCCCCTCCCCTCCCTTCCTTCTACGTTTTGTGTTCCTTCTCTCGAGTTCCCTCTTCTCCAGCCTCCTCCTCCCCCTCCCCCTCCTCCTCTTCCAACCGCGCACACCGTCCTCATACCGTGAAGAAGAAGAAGAAGAAGGGAGGGGAGTCGGTGTGGTATAGAAAAGGCTTTGGAATAATTAGACGAGCGGTCCGTTTCCGGCGGTGCGATAACTGCGATAACGCCGACCGTAGACCAATAATTCCTCTGGGGTCTCGCGCGGCCGGCGCACGGCCTGTACTGTTGCGCGCCCGTTCGCCTCTCTGTATCTCGAAAATATAAGGCACGATAACGCGCCCGCCCCGATAATAGACGACCCGCATACGGGGAGGATAGCTTTCTCATGGGGAGGGGGGCGGGAGAGGGGAGGGGAGGCTAGCTTTTTCTTTGTGCGGAACACGAACTCAGCGCGTGGAAATGGAAAGTTTATCGCGGAGTCTCGCCAACTCTCGGGGAAATAAAGTGCTAAGCACGCCAGCCAAGTTTTCAAACGTCGATTCCGACCGAATGCCCGCGATATGAAGTTTCCCTCCCCTCCTCCCTCCTCTTTTTTTTATCACCGACACCCCTGATGAATAGCCAACACCGAATAATACGATTAATATGAGTGACCCTTTCGAGGATAGTTTTGCGAAATAAAGATTTACGGATTTTTTTTTTTTTTTTCAGGAGCCTCGTAGCAATTCGTTCCTTTCATCGAGTAAGAGGGGGTAAGGATGATTAATCGAAATATTAATCGCTACGTTTTCATCGAAGAAACTTTGTCCATTAAGAGATAGATCGTTCGCAAGTCTCATTAAACTAATTTTCAAAATGGAAATCGATGGAATCGCACGGGGAAGAGGAGGGGAGGAGAGGAATGGAGGAGGTTGTACAAGGTCGATGATAAAAATTTGAAACCAATTTCTCATATTTTTTTTATTTTTTATTTTTTTTTTATTTTTTTTTTTTTTTTTTTTTTTTTTATTTTTTTTTTTTTTTTGCGGCCAAGATAACGAGACACGTTTGCAACATATTTCGAAAATATAAGAACTCCGGTATGCGACGGTTAAGAAGCACGCTTCGCTCGTACGCTGAAGATCACGTAGCACGATAATGGCTTCCTTTCCATCCCTTATCGTGCCGGCGACATTCAAAATCCCGGACCATTACTGGGAACGGTACCCTTTTCGGGTAAGCAGCTAGATACGTACATCCCCTTGAAAATTTTCTCTTTGCCTCACCCGCGGCAGATTATACCATCGTCCTTTCTGATTTTTTTTTTTTTTTTTGACTTCACCCTCCTCTCCTCCTCCTTCCGTACGTCTCGCTTTTATCTTCCATTTTCAGTTCGAATTTCTCTACCATCCTTTCCCTTCACTTCGTATCCTTTGTCAAAAGCAAATCATACGTTACACACAGTGACGGTAAAAATTCGTTTGAATCGAAGTTTGAAAGATCCATACGCAAGAAGAATTTCCTTTCGACTCGTAATGACTCGAACGAGAGATATATTTCTTTACAAGGAAGGTTAACAATTTCTCTCAAAAGAGTTGGTCGAGTTCAGTCAAATATATCGTTGTAAAATATTTTTATTTCAAAAATATTGTAAACTTTTTCTGAAAATATATGGAATCTCAAAATAAAATATTAGTTTGAAAAGAATCATTTCTCGTTTTGTTTTCTCAAAATTTAAATCAATTCATCGTTGTACGTATATAATTATCATTATTAAATTTTGTACTCGAAAAGAGCTTTTTGTCGAAGATGAATGATCGCAACTTTGAGAAATTTCGAACTCGGAAACGACAGCTGTAGCCTGAAAAGGGATAGAGAAAGGTCGATCCTGTAATAGGGATTATTGTTCGGGAAACACGTTCGACGTCGGGGGCCGATGATGAATTTCTCTCCTCATGGAAGTAATAAATGTTCCGTGATTCAAAGGATCGTTCAACTTACTTCATCCCCTACATAGAAAAAGGAGAGTGTCGAATAAAACTGGGGATTCGTTTAAAAACACTTGAACGCCAAGTGAAACTAAAAAAAAAAAAAACAAAGTACATTTATAACCGAAAAAAATTAAAGTTGAACTATCTATTATTTCATGAGAATGATCCGGCTAGACTCTTTCTAACGCGTGCAACGTTAGAGAGAGAAGAAGAAAGAGAAAAAAGGAAGAGGGGGTGTGATTTGCGAGCCTCTGTCATCGGCAACGTTCCGTCAACGTGGCGTAGGGATGACACAAGTTCATTAATCCGTTGCGTCGCGGATCGTTCGTCACGACATTGAAACAAAGAGTAGGGGTTTATCGGGAATGACGTCTAATAAACCAACGGCGGTTTCTTGTCGCAGGGCAGGGCTCATTCGGCTCAACGCTAACATCCTGTCATCAGTCTTCATTACCGAACAATGGCCTGGTTCTGCGGTTAACAGCTTATCCGTGCGGGGAACAACGCAGCTCACTAGCAAGTATGATGTGTCTCTTGAAACGGAACTCGACCGCGGTTAAGGGAACAATGGAAATAGACGATTAGGTGATATCGGATAATAGGTGGAGAGGTGGCGAATGCATCAGTGATTCGGTGGAGAGGAGGGGGCGGGTGATAAAGCTTCGTCATCTTCCATCCCTTGAGTATCTTAAAATAAGGGATGCGAGTCTCTTGCTCCTTTTCACAGTTTTCTTTGGGTTAATGTAATTACGCTGAAATCTCGGCCGCATAAATGGAAGTTGTAAAAGATACTTTTCTTCGTGGAGCTCGTATATTTGTACAGTCGGTGACGTTGAATTTAACCTTCTTTGGTATTGTACTTTCTTCGCTCGCTCCATTTTGTTCAATTTAATCGTGTTTTATATTATCGTGGCGAAAGATTTTTCTACCTCCGCCATGGATGATATTTAAGGCAGCAGTTTGAATTATTATTATTATTTTCAATTATTCTAAAATAATCCAGAATAACGAACGGTCAAATTAAAATAGTAATCTTGCAAATATTTCGACAATAATTATATATTTGAGCAATGAATTAAAGATGAATAATAAATTAATTTTCCTATGGACAAAGTGTTAATATTTTAACGCTTCTCTTATGTGCTTTTCATATAACTTCATAGTATGCTTTATACCATGAACAATTAAATTTGGAGAACGAATTCCATTCGCTCGGAAGTTTACATTATAGCGTCAATAGGTTGAACTCGATCCGTGAAAGCTCCATTAGATTGTTGAGACGTTCAATATCAATTTTGCGCATTCGGCACTTTCTCTCTCGCGCTCTCTGCTATTTTAACCCCCTTTTCCTTTCCCTTCCATCACCCCGGGCTCTCTTTCCTTTACATTTGCCGTATTAATTAACGCGAAGACGAAACGCGGGATAAACGTTTGGTTGGAACAGGATAGTGTAAACAAGTCAAAGTATTATGTTATCCAGCGGACTGACAGCACGGCCTCATTATCTTTCTCGTGGTAAGAACAACTCGAACCCTCTTATTCCTCCCCCTTCGGCAACTAATCTTCTAAAACACACGAACCATCGCCACTGCACAACGTTATGTTCTCTCGGGCTATTGGCTTATCCGACTTGTGATTCGCAACACGCAAGATATAGCCCTTCTACGTACACGAAGACCTTTGTGCTATCTTATTCCTTTGTTACTTCGCTAATTAAACTGTAAATTATACTCTCTGGCGTCTATTAATTACGGTGTGACATTTTCCTTATTTATTATTCCGTACTAATGAACGCTCCTTTGAATTTGTTGCGTACATTTTTTTAACAACAAACTTCTTTTCTTTTTTTTTTTTTTTATCAATGTACAATAGTTTAAAGATTGCTCGGGTAAAATTTTTATCTATAATTTGTAATTTCAACCACGCAAAATGATGTTTCAACGATCAATCTTCGTAACATATTCGTACTTGTTGTGAACTGTAATTAACCACTTGAATTACAACTTTACGATTATCTTGAACTCGGGTGATTGATGAATTTCCTTCTAGGGTAATTCTCAACATTAATTCCAAATACTACTTTCCATTTTAATGTAAAATTTATTCTTTTATCCCATTTAAAATCCGTTTTGACTTTCTTTTGCCAATCTTTCGCTTCATCTCGTATCTTTGATAAGAAGAGAATATATGAATCTGCAATTGTAACTTTCTGTATTATCAAGATAAAATTGTTCTTCGTCATAGGAATAACCTTATTTTTCTTCGTTTTCGAATTTCAATTGTTTTTTTTCCTTTGTATCAATTATAAAAAGATCATAAAAAGAGTTAAAAATACGTATTGCGATTTTAACGTGATGTTACTAGTGATGTCGTTAATTCTCGCTATTGGTGATCACGATCAAACTTTACTCTGTACTGTCGTATGAAAGCCATCACGATCGGTTCACTCGCCGATCGATAGTACCGATCATGCCGCTAGGCGGCTCTGAGCGCCATCGCGATTCTCGTTAGCGATATCTATGCTATGATAGGTATAAGTACCGGATTGAACAAAGGTTTTTTCAACCAATTTATCCCATATGATATAGTGTAATTTTTGTATAAATCTCGGTATGTGAGGAAAGTGTGATTGCGCGAATGAATGTTTGTGAGTGTTCAAATCTTTTGAAGAAAGAAGTAATCCTATTGTTACACGAATTTACAAGTTTCTTCATTGTTAAGGTAAAATAATCCCTACTATAATATTTATTTTCATTGTGAAAGTAATTTCAAAGTTTATTTTTTATTAAAATTGATCGATATACGAAAAATTTAATTCAATTATTTGTAAAAATGATATATCCAGTAGAATGTTTTTGGATTTAAAATCGCTAATACAAAAAAATATACGTAAAATGTATTCATCAATTTATATTTTAATAATGAAATTTTGTAATTTAATTAATCCAATTAGGGAACGTAAAGTTATAATTATATTAATATAATTTTCAAATGATACTTGAACAATTTCGATTGAAAATTTTTAAAATAAATGTGTAAAAATCATATTTTATCTTTAAAAAAAAAAATGATATGATACAATTGGTGTAGAATGATGAAAAAGCTGAATAAAAACGCGCGATCGGTGGTACGTTTAACGAAGCAAATGGAAACGATTATCACGTTATGTATTTATTATCTGCTTTATGAGAGCGAAGCTTCTCTTTGCATCCATCGCGAGGGTATCACCTTATCAGAATGGAGTCGTAAGCCTGTAATTTCGCGAGTACACCGTAGCATTCTAAAAGCGGACTAACCGTGCTATGAATAATGCAACCCACTACGTCTTGCTCTTCCCGTTGATAATTATGTTTTACACCGTTATACCGTGTTTCGTTAACCCAACTAGGGCCGTGCCCTTTGCATCCGCCTCGACGTAACCGCTGCATATTCATTGCTTATAACCCGAAATACACATTTGAGTTCGAGACGAGAGAGAGAGAGAAAGAGAGCGAATAAAGAAATCGCAAAATCACGTTGATACGCGAAAATTCGGATATACGAACCGTTCTAAACTATCAATTAAGATGTTAAACTCGATGCATGGGCGATAAATGTACACAATTTTCGATGTGGAAACCGAGTTACGGGTTATTAACAAAGTCAGCAAAAGTACTTTCTTCGTGAAATGCCTCGTCAAACACCCAGGAACCAGCGCACTCGGTTAAACTTTCCAACGTTGACTCGGCTAAGTTCTGCTTTCTCGACGTTCGTGTCGGCGGCTTCGAGTATTTTAACCATCTCCGGCGTTACCGCGCTCTTTCTCCAACTTCTAGCCAAACTTTAATAGCATTCCAATATGGCGGATTTTAGTCTATGGCGATTTCAGAAAGCGAAAAATATCACGGGTGCTTTCTATCGAACGATAGAAAATTACCCGGCCGGATAAATCGAGCCAAGGTTAGAAAGTCTCTAATCGCGGGTTAATTGCAAACGTGGATGAACGTTTCCAGGCTTGGTTGGGTTCGGTGGTGGCGTGTGAAAACAATATATCGCCGGCAACCGCGACACCCTGGCTACGTACGAATCAAGCAAACAGGTTCGTATACGCTATCTGGGAAATCAGGTGAACTTTCAAGTCCCGGGCATTTCCATGTAGGCACACATGATACCGAGGTATAAGGGAGGTAGCGCGGGAGTAATTACAGCCCGCGCGCTGTAACTCCCTATCTACGAGATCGAAATTGCCATTGGACGGCGTATCTTGCGCTGCTTCTTTACGGGCCCGGTTACTCGGCTCTGCGCTGTTTGCATGTAAACGACGCCTTTACACGTAGCAAAGGTTAACCCGCCGCTTTGTGTCGTTTGCTCCGCTCGCGACAAATTACTACTGGATTCTTTATTTCGGAAACATTTGTGGATTAAGTTCGATCGGGGAAATTTGAATCGATTTTTCTTTCTTTCGTCGGATTACCATTAATTTTCTTACGAATATTTCTTATCGATGAATCAAGTAAGGGGGAAACGTATCGAACGAATTTAAATTTAGAAATGATAAATTATGTTATTAATATTATAAAATATATTATCCATAGGAATAAATTTTCAAGAGATCGATCGATTTTACAAAATTACTTATCACCGACGAGATTAATACTCCGCGCTATAATTTCACCCGAATCACTAATAAAAAAGAATAGATAATATTCTTTGATGTCCCGAAACCACGTTATTACTTTAATCATCCATCTCTCTCTCTC
>NW_006263374.1:10272-18710 GCF_000469605.1 Apis dorsata
ATAGATTGAAACTAGATTATCGTAAATTAATAACGGATTAATGAATAATGCGATAAATTATTAAATCGAAACTGTGGAAAATCGTGTATTGTCATTAACAAGTTTTCATACGACGACAACGCATTGCATCACGTAGAAAATTATAGTATCTCACACTCTACGAACACTGTGAACCAATATTATATCTTGCTACAAAAAAAATATAAATTGCATATAAATGAATGTTAAAAGTATCGTGAATTTGAATGAAAAATAAAAGAAAGAAAGTATCGGCAAAGATCGCGGCCAATACCAGGCATGCAAGATTTTTCTTTCACGAAAGAGAAAATTTTTTGCAGGCTTCGTATATTAGATATATACGATATCGTAGACGGATGGAGAAGATAGACTCGGTTGCATGGCGCATGGCGTCATGAGTGTAACGATATATACGTGCTCCGGGGGTCGAGACTGGTTAGGGATTGGCGCCGTATCGCTGATCCGGGCTCGTCTAGGCGTAATGCCACCCCTGGCAGGCCAGTCACGTCCCCTGCTACCGCTATTCCCTACATCCTCATCTCTGTTCCCCTCGTGGCGAAGTTACGCTAGGTCCAACCGGTCAGTCCAAGTGTGGATCCTACTCGATGCAGAAACGCACCACTATGGGACCTCTTAGTCTCAATCAACTATTTATTCGCCCGCGTGTGTATCTCGAAATGGATCCAACATCTCTACGGATGAAGTTGGTTTCGCGATGGAATTAACACGAGTTAAATGTTTCAAATGTCTCGTATACGTTTGATAATAGCTTTCAAAGGAATATGTGAAATATTACATTTCATATCCGAGTATTTGCAAATTTTCTTATTCAATTAGATAAAGAATAAATAATGAAGATTGAATAGAATCTATTTATTTATTAATATTTCATTCGAACGATTATTATTAAGCTTGTAATTGATATTTTACAATATTCGAGTCCCGATTATGAACGAAATCCGTTGGAACGAAAGGTGTTGGAAATTTCACGGTGATTAAAATCACCTCCCAATCGGTATAATTCGGTGTCGTAAACGTCGAAGGGGCTTCTTTGAGAGAAATTGAAAGAAAAGCTAGGTTGGCCGGTCTTTTACGAGGCGTCAAACGTTTCACCTCGTTAAAAGCTAGTAGCTCGTGCCGGCACTGGCATTAAGTAATGCGATACGGTCCGTCGACGACGAAGACGGAGGAGGCGAGGAGGAAAAAGGAAGGGAGCCCCGGCAGAAGCGGCTGAGAAAAGAAACGGGGTTGGTGGAACTTTCCGTAATTAATACGTTAAACTTTTGCACAACTACACCGGAACTCACGTACCACCGTTCCCCGCTGAATGTCAATGATCAAAATCGCTTTTTGATATAATTCCCAACCCGTGGCCCGAAAACGTGAGCTGAAGATCGTCCTTGGTTGAATGCAAAAGATCCTCCTCCCCCTCCCTCCACAGGGTCGTTTCCTCCTCCTCCTCCCGCGAATAGATCAATTTCTTCTATGACAGTGTTGTAAACTGTGAATTTCTCGCGTTCAAATCTCTTTTAACCACGGGACGAGGGTGTGTAATTCTTTCGGCGATTAGCGATAGCTCATTATCCTTGTAATTAGTAGTTTGTGTAATGAATTTAAGTGTTTCCACTTTGGGATTAGCATACTAACTAACTCCACTCATTCCCTCAAACTCCACTTCTAATTCGAGTTCACCCATTCTATCTCTTTCCACCCTCTTTGGCTCGCGAGCTGAATCGCAGGTGGCAAACTCTGTGAATCGTGCCGGATGTAAAGTAGATGTTCGCATTTACTTCATCGAGGGAGGAGAGGGTGTACCGTTAACCTCCTGCTCGTGTTTCGATGCTAGAAAAGAATTTCAGATATTCCTTCGATAGATAGTGATTGTTTCGAGATTTTTCTTTCTTTTTTTCTTTTTTTTTTTTTAATATCATGCTTCGCACGAATATTTTCCTAGTTTGAATTAAATTTTGCGGGTATCGAAAAATGAAAACTATTCGTTTCAAAATCCAGAATTCAAAGCGAATAGATTTTTCATTATTATTTTCGTTTCAAGATTGATTTTTTCTCTTTTATTTTAAAAAAAAACATTCTTTCCTAAACGAATCACTTTGTGTTTCGTTATAGAAGTCATTCCTTTTTTTATTATTATTAGTTTTTTCCTCCGAAAGAAAAATCTCTGTATCGCTCTTTCTTTTAACAATGCATCGTAAAAAAAAGAAATGACGAAACAAATAGCTGTGTAACAGACACGAATCCAAAATTTATATTCTATATCGCTTTCTCGATACATTCGTGTCCAGATGCTTATCGATTCATTCCAAACACGATTACGGTTAATCTCGATACACCGATACGGAGTTAATAGATCTCGCGTACGTTGCAACGTGGTCTTACCAAAGCTATCATTTAGGTCGGTGGCTCGATTCGAAATTTAGCAGGAATAGCGCACGGCCGCCATCGAGCAATTTCCTTCCCGGTGAAAAGTAGAAAATCGAAACGAAAATCACGGTCGCTCGAAAGGGACTGTACACAATGTCCTGGTCATATTCCGATATATTGGCCATATCGATATTTGGAGGGGAGAAAGACAGTAGGTCCGTGGTCGGGCGGGCGCGATAGGTGCAAACAAGAAACGAGAATCCCCTTGGCCGATTCCTCTCTCCGTGGAGTAGACCCGAGCAGCCTAGGACCGAGTGAGTGAGAGAGCGATGAAAGAGTGGAAGAGAGAGAGAGAGGGAGGGAGACAGTGTGCCGGGTGAAACATACACAGTAGCTAGTCGATGTGATTGGCCTTGTGCCAGAGGCCCCTAACGACGCTTTCGAAAGGAGGAGAATCCTACTTCGTCCTCTCCAACGACGAGCCTCCAAAGATACCCCGGGACCAGTGGCGGTGACGCAATGTTGCCGCAATCACATTTTGGCACGCCTCTGGCCAACCTACACCTCGCGATAGGCACCTTCGATATCTCGCACCGTATTGAATTCGACCGGTATCCAACAAATCGAGACGAACGCCGCGCCTGATCTCGCCCCGGCTTATTGCTACTTAAACACACGGCTCGGCAGGAGTCGGTATACTCGAGGAAACTTCACGGGTGATCGGCTCTTCCCTCCACTGATTTCTTTCCATCGAACGGTGTCGTCTATATTCGCCTACTACGAGAAGGAAATCGAGTAAAAATTGAATAATAAATCGATTTCTTCTTCCTCGAAATTACATATTGAAAAATTAGGATAAAGGATTATTGGTAACGAGAATTTCTTTTTTTTTTTTTTTTAATAATTCGAGAAGAATATTTTTTCAACAGGCTGATACAGGCAGTCGATACTCGTTTAAATGCTAAGGCTAGCAGCGGGGGTGGAATAAAGTGCCGTGAAATAAAGGAGTATCTCCGGGGTGATTCGGTAGGCGCGGCGCGAGTTTCAGTGGTTGTGGATGGAGAGTGGTTGTATCTAATTTAAATTCCCGACATAAAAAGCTTGCACAACGCGAGGAGTGGTCTGGATAGCGTGGATCGTGGCCAAGCCACGTGCGGCTGCGAGATTCATTCCGCTTTACATGGCCGGTCCGTACCTATCCACTTCTCTGCGTCCCCCGAAATTCCCTCTTCAACATCCTCTGCTCGCACCCTCCCACCATCTCGCTCGCATCTCGCTTTCTCTGAATCTCATCTCATACGCAACCTATTCCACATTTCTGGTCAAACTATTACGAGCGGAACCCTAATGCCACGAACGCTGGAGGAGCAATTGTCCCTTCGAAGGGAGGTATCGTGTTTCCAAAATTAAATATAGACGAGATACTTGACGGAATAATAATTTCGATGGGGTTGAAGGTAGCTATATGAACGATATTTCATATCAACGGAATCGAATTATTCCGCAAGAGGACTCTAGTAGTCGAATCGTCGAAATTTTTACTCGTGCGTTATAAATTATTCGAAGGAATATAAGAATTTAAGAAAGGTAATTACAGGAGAATAGAAAGATTAGGAATAAGTCTGAATTATTTTGGATGTAGAAATAAAATTGGAAATTATCCGATAATCTACTATCAAAGCTATTCAAGAGTCGAGAGAAAGGGCCTGTTCAGAGGTCATCAACCTCTGAATTTTTCCCTTTGCAATCTTTGCGACATCGAACGTATCGGTACAACTCGAAATACCACCTTTCCTTTCTCCGTTACTCATCAAAGAGCTACCATATCTTTCTTTCTTGCAACGTTTCGCTTCAAAGGACTTCCCTCCCCCCTATTAAAGAAGAGTACTCGCAATTCTGATGAAGATTCTAGATCAGAAACTGCAAAGATAACATAAATGCAGATTGCAAGAAATAAGATGTTTCGATATTATTCCACAAAGAGGAAAAGATGAAGTATGCTTTAAAACATCGACACACGTATATATATATAGTTTCTCTTCAATATGATTACAGATATCGTAAAGATGTACAATAAATATTTCGTTACAGAAAATTCGTTACGTTTTTTGTTACGAATCTTTCTTTATCTTCGATAAAAAGAATGAATACAATGGGAAAATTGAATCTCCAATTTGGCAAAATGAATAATAAATCTTGGGCGAATTAACGAGTTGAAACGATATCCCATGGTCGAGAAAGGTTGACAAACCCCAGATTCTCAATTGCAACAATTTCTTTAAGAAATAAACCGTATTCAAAAAGTAAGTGAATAAAACACGGGTCTCATTCAGCCTCGTGGTTCTACGTTATGATTTTAATTGTAATAACGGAGAAGCGAGTGTTCGGTTAAATTCGTAAAATAATATTATCTCATTGAATGGTCCGCAATTATTCGGTGGAGAAAAGCATTTCAAGTGCAGGAAATTTTGTCGATTGCCGTTGGCAAAAGTGTTCGCTGTCTCATCTGCTACAATTACCGAACCGACCGTGGTTTCTCCTCTTCCTCTTTTTCCAACGATAATATCGGAAAGTAAGAAGAGACAAAAAAAAAACGCAGGCGCCTATTAATAATCTTATCGTTTATTCGGTCGGACAATTTGTGAAGGAGCTATTGCAATTATATATGTATATATATAAAAAAAAAGAAAAGAATTGGAAGAAAAACGATTTAACTGCGAATAATATCATCGAATGCTAAGAGTAGGAAGAGACGAAAGGGAGGGAATGATAGGAAAATTATATAGCGCACCTGATGAAATCGTCGAAGGAAGTTCCGAGGTACAAAACTAGAGAATTCCGATGGAAACCAGCTGTCATAACCATGTGCTTCATGATTCCCGACAGACACGCTGCTAACAAAGAGAATTAATTATTTTCTTGAATTGAACACGATTGCTCGCGGCAACGTCCGCTACTTAATTTTCCTAGAATATCCTCTCTATTCAAAGAAATAGTCCTTAATTAAATTTCTAACGAACATTAGCGGGATAAAAATTAACGTTAATTCTGGATTAACAATCAAACATTTCTGAAAATTATCGAACAATTCTGCAAATATTTCTTACAAACCTCAAAAAATTATTATTATTCCTAGTTTGATTCGTATTGTTCCAAAACTTGACAAACTTCAGTACGTACTTCGTTCCTATTTAATCTCTCCCCTATTTTAAAGTCTGTCCACAAGTTGTATCAAAGTTCCATCGCGAAATCCAATGAGAAAAAGTTTGTCCACATACATCCATCGCGAAGTCATCGTCAGTCAAAATCGTTGATATCGAGTATTTATCGAAGCTTCTATATGCAGTAACTATTACTATATATTATCGTGGTGAACTATCACGTACGACCGTGCACAACTATGGGACAGTGATCGTTCAAAACGGTTTTCGTAGTGACGAAAATGATGCATATGTATGTCCACGTTGCCAGTCCTCCTGACCGCTTACGTATCCACCATCTATCGATTCCCGGTCGAATCGCATTTCCGGTGATTCACGATGCACGCGCGCCAACCTAACCGACGCATTTATACCCGACAGTAAAACCGAATGATGTGTGTCAAATATTAATATACCGTAGGAGAGAATCACGAGACTGGGATAGCACACCAGATTTCCGAATCTCTGCTTATCGATTATTCTGCTCGTTACCCGACACCTTTCCATCGCCTCTCTTCTCTTTTCCTTTCGCCTTGCGCGTCCATTAACGGTTTAGACAGGTTAAAAACGATTGCCCCGATCACATCAAAATAATCTCATCGCAAAAACTTCAATTTTCAAAACCGATTTTGATTTTCAGCCGAAAAAAAAAAACGGTATTGAAAAATCCGTTCAATCGAGTTAAGAAGCTAGGAAAACTATCTAGGCTGATGACGATCGGATTCGTTCGGGCGAAAATAACTTTATAACTCTTTAAACGTTGACCTGAATTTTGTTTGCTTTCACCATTGAAAATCTGCAAGCGCAAACACTGGAAAACACACGAGTATGCATTTCACCCCATTTACGTCTCCGTTTACATTTCGAGCCGGTCGATAACGTTTACTAATCATTGGAAAACATTTTCTCTATCAATAGCGAGTCGGAAGAGTTGGAATAATTTTTCTCGGGGGGGAAGGAAAGATCGCGAGGCGGGTTTAAAACGCGGGATTACGGGGGGATCGGTTACAAATTCGGGTGGTGAACGATAGCGGTGGCGGGCTTTAGAAATTCCCAGGGTGGTTGCAGGCGGCAAAGAGGGTGGGTTTACCTCGATAAATCACACGGTGCGCCCGACAAAAGGGGCCCGACGAAAGGGCCGTCGCCATAAACGTATAAAGTAATTACGCGTTGCATCCGCGATATAGCGGCGTCGTCGGCAACCCATTCACCGGGATCCGCCTGTGTCCTCCCTATGGCGGTCCAAAGCCGGTTCCTGTGCCATGAAATAGCAGGCCGGGGTAAGCTATGCGCGATTTTCGAAGCTTTCGTCGCGCGCTACCGCGACGAGGATTATATTTCGGGGGCGCGCATTATCGGGACACGTACTCGATAGAGCACCTGTATGAGAGACGGCTGGTACACTGGCAGCCATGGATTTCATCGAGTTAAACCCTCTTTCGACCTCCCCCTCCCGATTCCATTCATATTCATATGCGAGCCCGATTCAAATGCGTATTACGTCTGTCAGAAGTGATGGGTCGGCGATCGTTCGAGGAAAAGCAGCTTTTCCAATGGAAAAAAAAAAAAAAAGGAAAAAAAAAAGGCGCCATCCAAGTTCGAAGGAAAATCGAGAAATTTGGAATTGTTTCGTTAACGGAGTTAAATATACGTATCTTTTTCGAAAGAATATCGTGATAAAGATAATTTTGTTTGCAACGATGCATTTATTTCTAAAGTATGCAAACACGGATTTGCAAGTTGCACAGGCCGATGTTACATAATTATCAAAGTTAGGACTCGTTCGAGGCAAGTGGCATTCTTTGGAACGCTCGCAAAAGTTTTTATATTCTTTCCTGCTCGTGGACGATTCAAAAGTGGAAGAAAGAATTTGGAAGAAAAAGTAAGGACACTTTGTATTCCATTTATATACATTTTCCTAATGCGACAGCGGTAATGCATCGGAGTTGTCATAGTTGCCTTTATAATCCTTTTATCTTTGCCTCGAATTTTTGCTCCCATAAATCCAGTTTTTAAACACCCCAAGAAATCTAGAGATCGTAATCATGAGTAATATTCACTAAACTGTATCACGGGGAGGAAAAAGCGGGGGGTTGTAATAGCTTTCTTGTTAATTAGAGTATTATATCAACGCGATACAAAGTGATTCGTGTTCATCTACTTTAATACTTTCTCGACACAATCATCGTATTATCGGTTTCGTGGGTATAAATGTGTGAACAGTTCGTGCCCTATAAAGACAAAGATTAACGAGCAAGACGAGACCTAAAAAGGACGAGACCTAATAGATAAGATTAGGTAGGTCAGCGAAAATGCTGTTTCCATCGCAGCCTGTTAAATCGAGCGTAGAAATAAGAATACCTACATGCTCGACAGGAATCCAAATGGGGCCTGGTTGCTCGCAAAACGATGTATTATGTATACGGAATAAATGGAATAGAGAGCAGCTCGAGCTTGGGTCCTTCGGAACCAATAGGGCGAGCTAACGGTCCTGCCATCGAACATATTGCCATGGTCACGTGTACGCGTCCCCTCTGCCCCATATCCTGCCATCCTAGGATAAGTTTTCGGACGGAAGGAGTAGCGATGTGGATAAATTCCCCGATCTTCCGACTCTAACTTCCACGCAACGGCGAAACTGCGGATATAAGCACGACGAGGAGAAAGTCCACGCATAATGGTTAACATGGAACCAACCGAGGGTTGTATCCGTTGGAATTTATCCCGATATCGTTTTTCCATTTTTCCTCTAAAAGTCTTCGCACTTCGCTCTAGCGCCTCGATATAAACGAAACTTTCGCTTTATGCGAACCGATGTGACCGGACTATATATATATATAT
>NW_006263374.1:18923-24849 GCF_000469605.1 Apis dorsata
AATTATTTTGAAATAGTTGAAATTATCGATCCCTTCTAAATAATTAATCACTTATAATTTTTCTTCGCGAATGATATAATAGGTCAATTTCGTTTCAAATGTAAAGAATAGCAAGAGTAAATGGAATAAATTTAATCAAGTTGAAAATGTATCTTTGCCAAAGATAGGAATACAAACGATACAGTTGGAAAAGTAGAAGTAGGGTATAAAGTTATTATCAAGCGCATCTTGAACTTGAGTTGACTACCCTTCGAGTACGTCCCTCGGATATTGATTGTGTAAAAAAGTTTCTCTCCGAATCTATCGAATTCGAGGAAAGAGCGAGGGGGATGGAGAAGAGGCGGGATTAGCAAAAGAAAAGGGATTAAAAAGAAAGGTATCACCGAGGTCACGAAATTTCTTCAGCGCCTCGTTCGTTCCTATTTCTTTGTTCCCCCTCCGCAAAGTTTCCTACCTCAAGCCTTCTCCTGCACGGAATCCTTCCGTAAAAGTCACCTTGCTTTTCTATTGTTCCAATCTTTCGCGAACTTACTTCTCTCTCGTTTTTCTTACCGTTCTCCCGAACCCTTAACGTACACTTTCGTTTCTCTAGTTACTTTTACTTGGACCCTTCTTCGGCTGTTTGCATTGCACCAGTAGCAGTGGCGGTAGCAGTAGCAGCTGGCGGCGGCTGCGCGTTCCCGAACTTCGAAACTCTAACGAAATCTCGGGCAAGGTGAATATTTTATGCGTAAATCAAATCCTGGCAAATATACGCGAGAGGAAGAGAGAGAGAGAGGATCGGTGGCAAGGAGCGAGTAAATTGAATAAAAGCGTTACCCGAGAGTACAACCTTGTGCTTCGACTTTCTTCCCTTTTTATATATATATATATATATGTGTATTTCGTTCCTTTCCATTTCGCTCTTTTCTACGATATTTTCACAGTTTCGTTGAATATATTCGCTGGGATATTTATAGGTTAGAATCGTTGGAATTCGAGAATGTTTCGGATGGAGGATCTTAGTCACTCGGCAACACATGATTACAGTTGTTATTTACTTGTTTTTCGACCGTTAACTGTGTATAACAGGCACCGCGTTACATCTCCGGATCGTACATCTCCAGGAGACACGACACGTAGAAAAAGAGATATTATTTTTTTCCTGTCGCTTGGGAAAAATGCCAACGCCCTCTCACCCAGATACGATTGTGACCCAAAAAGGCACGCATTAAATTAATAAATTATACCGGTCCCTCTCTCTCGGTTGGCTCCCGTCCGAATTGCTTGGACTTTCGTGATCCTGACATTTACTTCTCGCCGATGTCACGTATGCTTCGGCTACGGGAAACTACGAGAATTCCCCCGTAGATACGAAAGATAATTTGAACGTTTTATTATCCGAAAGAACGTACCGCGGTAAATTCTCCATCGTCCATTTATCCGGACAGGATCCATATTCTCCGTGAGATATGGTATCTCGATATCATCGTAATCCTCGATTTCTCTTATCCCAAACAAATTCTGGAAACTGATTATGAAAGGTAATATTCGCTCGGGTAGGAGGGGGCGTTTTCTTTCCCTCCTCGGTGCCATTTTTTTCTTTTCTTTTCTTTTCTTTTTTTTAAATTCGAGCTCGCCTATTCGACTCGGGATCGTCTTTATTTACCCATCGGCGAATCGAGGAACGAAATGTATCTTGTCTCGGCCGAAACCTCGTGTAAACGTAGGAACGATAGTAAAAAAAGGTTAAATAGGCCGCCGAGAGGGATGGGACGACGTCCCGTTTTTCACGGTTTCCGCGACGAATATTTGGCAATGTCGTTAAAACGAGCCCATTCGTGATCACGTAGGCGCGCGTGCACGCTTGCCGGAACCGAAAATGTCGGAGCCGGAATGAAAATTAGATACATGAAAAACCCGGTTGCCGTGCAAACCGTGCTGCGTACACCCGCGTTAAAATATCACAATGGCGCGGCAGGTGCATTTACCAGGTTTCACCAGAGGCTTTGACGACAGTCACCAGATAGCTCTTTCATCCGGTAATTAGCCGGAGAGCCCGAGGAGTTATCACCTGGTGCGATCGTGACTATGCGCGCGCCAGCGTCGTCTATTCGAGCACTCCATTCCGAGTCGAGCACGCCTGTTACCCCAACCGCACTGCTTCTCCGTGTTTAATTAATTAACACCGTGCCGAATAATAATTATCGAAATGAAAGATGGTATCGGTCCGCTTATTTATTGGTGCACCCCGATATCGTAGTTACATCGTATCACACGCTCACCCTCGACGCCGTTAACCGCGTCGAGCTCTCTCCTCTGTTGCTCGCTACCTACGAACGCGGAAGCGGCCGATAAACTCTATCTAAACGCGGCTGTCCTAATTGATTCATAAATTAATTTACCGACCCGGTCACACGCGCATTATTATTAGACGTTTTGAACGACCACGTCCCTTATACTCCGTGTTTTCGTCCCTTACAGGAGTAACAAAGTTCCTCAAGATATTTCCAGAGATACGACACATTCATAGACTTTTACCTTGCATCTCTCTGCTTTCGTTCTAACTTCATCTCCCTTAATGCCTTTTTTCCCTCGGTCTTGTTGCTTGGTCGTTGTATTATTCAGATTCTTTCTCGCCAAAAAAGCCCCACGTTTCCTCCTCCAAGACGAAAGTAAGATCAAGTATCACACCATTTGCAACTTTATGTATGTGAGCGGAATACTCGACGATGTTGTATATTTTTGTATCATTATTGCAATTGTATTTAGAGGAATTTAACATATTTTTCTAGGAATTGAACTTTATTGAAATTTTTAAAATGCTACAATTCAAAAAATAGTGACTTTTGCACAGCAAATGAACCATCATTAAAAGCGCGGAAACTTGTTCTTTAAAACGCTTTTTTGCTTATCTTGATACGACTTCCTGATCCTGAGATATTGTCGTATAAAGAAAAGGATACTTTTTAGTCTTTTACCATCCTTCTCTTTTCTCTTCTCGCTTCTTCTCACTGACTTATCCGAACGTACTATAGAATCTCTATTAAATTTTCCTATTAAAATTAGGAAAAATTTAAGTCGTTATAATTTTGAAGATAATGACTTCCGGTCGATGAATAAATGATCATTAGAAGCTTAAAATGCTTTTTCATTTATATCTATATAATTTCTGATTCATCGTGCAAAGAAAACAGTGATTTTCAATCACTTATTACGTTCTTAGGTCGTTTGCACTGACCTAAAATCTTAAATTCTAACAACTGACAAACGCAATTCTTGGAAAAACGATTTTTAAACACTATGGAAACTTTTAACTCATATCTCTATAACCGATCCAGATATCGGGATGAATCAAAAAGTGATTTCAATAGTATGCTTTCCTATATATATATATACTGACTGTTCTCTGATACTAAAGTCTTTCTCTCGCGCTTTTCACGCAAAAAGTCAAAGTTCCATTGTTTGACATTAAGCGATAGCTGTTAATAAAGGCTTTACTTGTTCTTTGTATTCTTATAAGAGTATAGGATTGATTAGATCGATTTAATTTACAAAAAAATAGAGTTTTTCATGGTTCGATGATGGACGACATAGAATGGACAGTGCGTTTTATATTTCTCGATATTAAACCAAGGTAACGGGATTACAGCGATCGGTGGCGTGCAACGATCTGCTTGGTGCCGGAACTCCCGATAATTATGTGCCAATTAAATTTAACGACTATCCATTATTCTGGTCTGCGAACACGCGTACAGGCTCCCTACTTTTATCTTCCTCTTTCTACCAATCCCGACACCCCTTACACCATTTACTCTGACCCCCATCCCCGTTGCTAGTCTGGGATCGAGCGTGCACACTGGCAACAACTAGCCAGGTCGAAATCCAATTACCTTTTAATATTGTCCGAATGGGCTTGAAATCGAATTGCCTTTTGCAAAACTCCACATGGTCTGGTTGAAAAACTGCGGAGGATTCCTGCCAGCAAATAAATGTTCCTTCGGTCTATACTTTCTTTCTCACATACATCGGAACGTTCTTGAGCAGCATCACGTCCTCTCTTTTCTTTCCACGTTTCTTCCCCATCCCAGCACGATTCTATAGGGTAAAATGTCGCTCGACGCTTCCAATGGAATTGGAACGCGGATCGAGATTATGGTTTTACACGATTAGACTTAAATGCACGTAAGTGATATAGAGCAGAAGACACGTACGTAGGACGTACGATTTTCTCTGAATCGTGTCTGGTTTCCAATTAAACAATCGAATGTAATTGGTATTTTTAATCATTGTTAATTCTTGAACTGTTTATTAATTTTTCATTTTCTTTAAGTCGAAAAAAGAATCGCAAATCGAAGAAATGATTATAATTATTTTTATATATAAACGTTTTTTAATAGATATGTAAATTTTAATATTCGAAGAATTTTCGTCGAATTAAAAATTCTTTTTTTTTTTTATTGTCCACTCGCGTAATTGTTTTACCTAAAGCGTAGTAAATGAGCAGAGTATTTTCCGTTTTTTCGGTCGGTTCTTATTAAGAATTCAAGCTCTTTGACCGCAGATTTTCCCCCCTTGCTGGATCGTAAACAGCGATCGTTTTCCAAACCCATTAAAAGCGTGATAACAACCTATCGCTGCCCACGAAACTTAATTAGCGAGCTCGGTTGAAAAAAAAAAAAAATTCTAGTATCAATATTTATCGCGCAAATAGGCAGGAATAAATTGTGCCCGTTTGCACATGCTCATCGATTCATGGATTTCACTCGATAATTAACGTTATCCCGAACGATAAGAATATTTTCCATCGTAATTAAAAGATATTCCCGTCGCAACATCGTTCCATTGGAAAAAATTCTTAAAATAAATTTCGATTTGATCCGATGAAATACAAACGATCCGTACCACTCGCTAATCAAATACCGGCCATTTTTCAGTAACGCCTTCCTGGTCTAGAAACTGGTATTCCGTAAGGGAGACCTTTACGCGCGCTGCATAAAAATCATTGGGCTTCGTATCCATTCTTCAAAAATATTTAAATTCCACAACGAAGCGAAACGTGCCTTTCCTTCGGTTTCTATATCAATTTTCTATACATTCGTACGCGTTCCCACGAATTCCTTTATATAATAAACGGATGGTTTATTGATCGAAGCAAATTCGTTCTTAAAACTGTAAAGGAAATATAAACGGAATATTAATTTTTCCCTACATTTGATTATCTAGAAAAATATATATTTCGATATAATTAAAACCTGTATCGTTTATAATTAATTTCTGCATTATAATTGCAAATTAGTATCACAATTTTGGTAAAGGAGACTAAAAAAAAAACGTTCACAGACCACGAACATGCTTTACCATCGTGTAAACACTCCATTGACGTTCTATGTATAGCTCAAAGAACAATCTCCTACCGAAATGTTATCAACGAATGTGATCAACGAATCAGAATAGCCGATTAATAAACATTTACATATATAAATGAAATGCTCCTTCTTTATTAACCAGGGATTTTCATCATGCGACACTTGCTCACAAGGGAACATCGATATCCCACAAATTCTAATTTATCATCATTAAACTTGCAGATTTGTAAGATACCAACACCAAATAAATTTTTACGCTTGGAGAATTGTTCAGATTAAAAGCATCACTCTAAAAGTTGGCTCGCTTTTCCTTTACAATTCTTTCACATTTACTATAGTTTTCAAACTGAGGGATGCTCTTCTTTCTGAAAAAACTGACTTATATATTTTATATCATAGTGAAAGACAAAATTAGCCTGACATTTTTACTTCGAATACTTTACAAACCTGCAAGATTTTAAACAAATAAGACAGTGTTAAAAATTCCCCTTGTTAGTTTTTTCTCCTTTTTTTATCGGTAACAACAACATGCTGTCTGGAATAAAAGATTGTCCAAAAAAAAAAAAAAAAAAAAAAAA
>NW_006263374.1:24987-26633 GCF_000469605.1 Apis dorsata
AACGCTGCCGGATCTTTCCGTTGGCGAATAAGATTGCTCGTGGCAGGAGACAAGCTTGACATTGTAACTTCTAACATCAAGTTTGGGATTCGGGTTGTCGGAGAAAGGGGGTGCAGGTTGTCGGGGTTGCGGGTACAAGGAAGGAGTCGATAGGGTGAGCACCAACACAGAGTGACCACTAAACACCTAACAACCAACAATAGCAGCCAACATCGAACACCGATAAACCAACGAAACTAAACCAACCACAAGTCACATTGTAACGGAACTCAGCGAATATATATATATATATCATATATAGATATAGAATATAGAATATATACATAATATGTTGATTGGTGTATTTATACGTACGTGTGCGCGAAGAATGCCACTGCTTCCACGTGTAAAATTTATCTCGCGAATCGTATCCCGATTCGCGGTATCGCAAAATGGACGATCTGCCAATCTTTCTTTTAAATAACAAAAAAAAAAAAAAAAAAGAACAAATAGCCGGGATAACACGTATGTATGAACCACCACCGGTCAGGGAGGATAACTTTAAAAAAAAAAAAAAAATAGTTAAACAACTGTGAAATTGTTCGATTTAATTAAAGCTCTATTTGCACGAAAACTGAAATTCGACGGGGGCGGCGGTTTAATCAAGGGGAATGAATATACCGCGAACGAAAATTTGTTTTCATACGAGGCATGTAGTTGTCAGGTAATGGAAGAATAGGGTAATTATAAACCGAGCTATGAAAGCTTCGTAACGATACGCACAACATTTTACTCGATAGTTAATTTAATGGTCGTGTCTCGGGTCCCGATCGCAGCGCACTCTCTTCGCCACACGTGCGTCGTACACGCACAGCGAGGGCGTAAATCATTTTGTTTGTTGGTTCTCGTGACACCGAGTTTCTCGTTAAAAAAAAACACTGAGGAAACACTAACTGTGAGGCAACGACAACGTAAAAAAGTGAAACACGTTAAAACTTAATAAGGATGGCATATCTTTCAGAGACACCGAGTAGGGGTATGGTGACGTACCACATCGAGTACATTGAGAACGTGGTTCGCGCGGACGACTCTAGTAGTGGTAGTTGTTGTTACATTGTGTGTTGTGGTCGTGGCAAGAAGAAGAAGAGATGGAGGAGGTGTGCGGCGCCCCCGGCCAGCCGGTCGCCCGTCACACCCTGAAACAGAATAATATTGTCACTTCCGTGCTGAATCACGTCATCCCTATCGACTATCTTGTCTCGCCATTATCTAAATTCATTTCAGAATACACTTTTGATTATCTCTTTCAATGTATAATATATACATATATATATATGGAGGAGGTATAGGGTAAAGCTTATACGAAATTGATCAAATAATTACTATTTTTCAATTAATTTGGCGATGATGAGTGTGTAATGTTTAACGTTTAATTAACTTTGAAAAAAAATCTTCCCTTCTTCGACGATTTAAAATAATTTTTTTTTTTAAACAAAAAGTTTTTCGCATTTTCATGATTACACGAGTACCATCTAAGACTCGCACCGCTGTTCAATGTTCTTTTTGCGCCCTTACTTTTTGTCAGTACGAAGAATATTTTAGGTACCCAAGCTTTACCCTACTTTCCTCCAGTACAAAATATTATTCGTGCTCTCTCTCTCTCTCTC
>NW_006263374.1:26775-31873 GCF_000469605.1 Apis dorsata
TAATCAACGATATGCAAATTTCCCGCTTAATGACGTTCCTCACCACCAATTCAAGCATACGTTTCATTTACATTTCGGATAAACGTTTTCATAATAGTATAATAAGTCTTCGATACGAAGATGCGAAGCGAAACTAAACGAAACGTACCTGTTCAACAAATGACTCTTTATTCCATCTCTGGCACGATCAATCGTATCGGTTTGAAAATGGCTAAGCGAAACTTGTTTCGAATCCTCCCTCCCTCTTTCTCTCCCCATCATAATCATTGTACCATAATTGATAATGATAAACGGTAACGATTGAAACAATCCGGGGAGGGGAATGGATTTAAAAAAAAAAAAAGAAAAAACGATAATAAAACGCAACATCAATATTCGAACGTTCGATTTCCGAGTGATTCGTCCGGATCCTTGAAAATACTACGACAAGTCGAATTCACTTGTGCCGGCTGGTTTGTTCGCAGAAAGTATTGGCGCGAAGTCGCGCTGCTCAACGGAAGGACGAGGCCGAAAAAAGGAGGGAGGAGGAGGAGAAGGAGGAGAGGGTAAAGCTTTATATCGGAGGAAAAGGGGATTTCGGATTTGCCGGACCGTGTCCACCCATTGCATCGTTTACGTCCAATACAAACGAACGGACGAATGAACGGGACTAGAGAGAAAGACGGGCAGAGGATCGGTGCAGAGGGGGGAGGTGGGCACGAGAGGGAGGACGGGGGAGCAAGAGAGCGATGACGATGGAAGGAGGCGGGGTGATAGAGGGGGGAGAGGCTGCTGAGAAACGGGAGCAGCGACCGGGATTTTAACGTCGAGCACACTCGTTTCGAGTCGATAGGTCCACTTCGGCTGGCTTGGGAACCAGTCGACATGGTCCAGCAACTTCCTCTCCCACCTCAAACCCATCCTGCCTCCCTACCGTTGCTCTTATACCCTTCGGTCCGAGACATCATCTCCGTATCCGGAAACAGGGCACCGTCGTTGCAACTTTTCATCTATTTCTCTCTCTCTCTCTCTGCCTCTCTCACTAATAAAAAGAGACACGGATCTAACCGGTTTTGGAGTCACGTGCAAATAGGAGAAAATACGTGGAATGTATCGTAATTAACGTAATTGGATCATTTCCATCGAACCGGCCGAGTGAATTCGTAATTCGAGGAAAAGTGGCGGTGTTTATACGAGAGGATAACGGGAGGAGGGGATTATTAAGGTGGTTGAAAAAAAAAAAGGCGTGGGACGCGAGAAAGTATTATTCCGTTAAATAAGCGACTGGAGGAACGAGGGAAGAAAGAGAAACGAGGCGTGTGACGTAAAAGAGTAACTCGTGGGAATTCTGCCATATGACCTGTCCTACTAAGTGGAAAACGCGAGGTTTGCTTAACCCTAAGAGGCTCCAGTTTACGAGAACCGTATACAATTCCCTAAACTTTCATCAAAACGTAGCCATATGACGAATGGGGGGAAATAAGGTCGAAAGCGTCTATTTATACCTCTCGAAAATATGGCGAGAGAACAAGGATGGTAAAAAAAGAAAAAAGAGAAAAAACCCTGCGTGAAACCTCGTCGACGGCGACGAGTAAATATATTTTACGAGCTGGGGGAGGAGAAAAAAAAAAAAAAAAAAATAAAAATAACGCGCGTGTATGGGAAATAATTCGTTCGAGCAATCAAATTCGTAGATGGAATAAATTTTTTATCTCAATGTTAACGGCCGGTATTTTAATAAAGATCGAATTACTAACGGATCAACAATTTACCGTGTCCGCCATTGGGAAATGAATATTACCGATGTAAAAAAGAATATATATATATATAATGGAGGTGAATACATTGAAAATGGCGTTACAAGCAATCCGAGCGAATAATTAAATATGCGGCTCGAATACTTTTGGGTGAAACAAATCAGTGGAATTCCAATGGAGAATAAAACGCATTTTAGTATTGGAAAGGTTGGAAAATGGAAATGGATCGTCCCGATGGACGGGAACGCTTTTTATTCCGCCTCGCGAGCCAGACGCGGTGAAATTTTATTTAATGGTTCTCATATGTTGAAAACGCGCGCGCCAGTTCCTTTTTTTGAAACAATGGGGCCCGATGTAATCGAGGAAAATCCTCGCCCGCTCGCGCCGGGTTTCCGGTATTATTAAAATCATTATTTCCGCCTCTTGGTATTCGCACGGAAATAAATAGGGTGCGTGCCGCGAGAGGGGTTGGGGAGGGGAGAGAAGGATCTCGTATTACTTTCGAGAGACGTGGAAAATGGACTCGCGCTTATATACACACCGGGGCTCGGATCGCGAACGCGTGGAAACGGGAATAGGCGGAAATATTACGTTCAAAGTGAGAGGAGGGACGGACAGGGGAAAGAAGGATAGCGGCGAGGGAAGGGATCGGTAAGAGAAAGACAAACGTTGCGAACTTTGTAACGAAACCATTCACTCGAGAACTTTTCACAACTGTCACTGTTTCTCCCGCGGTAATATTTATACAACCTTATATACATCGTTCTTCGAATTTAACGCGACACTGTAAGCGCCGATATAAAATATAAAGAAGATGGCCACCTAAAAAACTCCGCGTTCTGGGATGGAGCGACATTTTTTTTCTTTTTTTTTTTTTTTTTTTTTGTAACGATATCGCGAAAGGGAATGAAATATAAAGGGGGGTGGGGGAGTTTTATACGGCATTCGTACGGCCGAAAATTGTTATCCCTCGCTTTTTAAAGGGGATACTTTTTTCCTTTTCTTCTTTTAACAGATTCTCTTTAAAGGATCGTTCATCGCGATATCCATATATACTTTTACACTTATTTTTCCGCAAATTTATTCGATTCAAGAAAATTTTACATACGCGTTATTTAGCAACGATCGTTCGAACAACGTGACACGTTTATTTCTAAACGTTGTTTCCGATCCGATTAAAATTTTCGCATTAATATTATACATGTATGGAAAGATGGGATAAATAATTCACGGTATACGATATAACCGAGTTAATTAAACGTGATATTTGCCTGGCACGAATATATCAATATTCATAGATTTAACGAATAATCGTAACCAAAGCGGGGAGGAGGAGACAAAGATTTCACGGACAAATTCGTGAAATTGAACCGCATATATAATAATCAATTGGCAATGACTGTCGGCTATTAAACATATTCAATGAAGTAGCGATTGACAAGGGACGTTCTCCCTTTCCTCGTGATCGACAGGAATTGTGCGCGGCGTTTCACGCGGGCGCGAGGTTCGGCAAAATTAATCACTCCGCATCGTTTCCACGATTGATGGCCGCGCCCAAATCAAAAACCAAAGGCGTGAATATTCAGGGATCGACGGCCTGATTTCTATTTCACGGCTGCGTATTCCACGATCGCCGTTTCCGCGAAATAAATAACACGGGAGGGGGGGAGGGATACATCATACGCGTCACACTGGCCGCTTTCGCCCCGTCGCGAATGGAAGCCGGAGGGGGGGATCCACCACGCCACCAAGATCCGCGGGATGGGCTGGGTTGACGCGGTAATACCGGTTATCATCGCGCTGATTGCACCCATACCTACGCCCTACTGCGACTATCTTCCGCTGGAACCCGCGCCTGACCCGATATATTTCCATCCGAGCTATTCATTACGTCTATCCACCGCTCCGATCGCTCCTTTCACGGATACATCGATGCGCGAAAATTGGCAACCGTATACGGATACCTTCGTATTCATTCCACTTTCGTTATTACGAATCTTCCCCCTCCCCGTTTTCCCCTCCGATATACGTTCGATCGAATACCAACGAATAGATTTCACGCACGATTTTTACCATCCCTGAAGATAATTCCGTTGCGCGAACGATAATATCAACTGTTCGCGGAAACCAATATTTTTCCACCAAGCTTGAGCTCCAAAAGCTCGAAGCGAAACAACCGACCCTGTAATAATAACGCGCTTCCAGGATCGTAGCTCGAAATAAGCTCAGGTAAATCCGATATCTGGGCGAACAAAAGTGAAAACGCTAACGGGCATCGGCAAGTAAAGTTGTGTAACGATATAAATAACCTCTTTATGTATGTGCACGTGTATGTGCGCTCCCGCCAATGTTAATGCGCCAATGGCCGAGTGAGTGCACGTAGCGTTGCCGTGGCGCGAGATATCATCGGTGGGTGGAGGGGCGTGCGGGGAGAATGAACGGGGCAAATGGATAAAAAAAAGATGGAAAGGAAACAGCGACAAAAAGTTGCGGGTGCACCGTTCGTTATTCGCGCTCGTAAACACGACTCGACTCTCTCGGCAAAGGTAACGAACGAACGAGAAAGAGAGAGAGAGAGAGAGGGAGAAGTCGAAACGGCCACACCTTCCTTCCGAAATCCGCTCTCAAACCTCCCTGTCATTCCTTCCCTCCATGCCCCCCTCCCCTTCGAGAGCTTCCACCACGCTTATGTACACCTCCGCGTACACCGCGTACGTGTTTACCCGCTGCGAACGCGCCTCGCCAAGCGGAACTAACGATAACGAACGGTTACGAATGTAAGGGACCAGTTTGCAAAGCAAACGACATTTCAACCGAGCGCCGCTTTACCGGGAAAAGAGAAGAAAAATCCGGATGAAAATCCGGAGGTGGTGGCGGTGGAGGGTGGAACGGATGGATAGGCGAGTTGGGGGATAGGCAAACAACTGGAATCCCGTTGGAAACGCGAGAAGAAACGCGTTATTCGTACATCTTCCTATTCTTCCACCGGTTGTCACAATAACTCTCTTAATTTACGATCAAAGCGTATACGATTCTCATTACGTTACCGCGAAATTACCGATATAGCCAATGTATCTGTATCGCTTTTACCATCATCAAAACTTGCCAAGTTAGTAAAATCAATCGCGAGAGAATTCGAATCGATCACTTTTCGAAAGTAAAAACGGAAGGAAAGTTTATCGAGTAAGGAGTGGAGAGCTTGGCTCGAAACTTGGCTTCGAACCGATGTAATGCTCGGTTTATGGGGATCTTGCGGTGACCCGGTTCCAAATGCGGCGGTAGGTGGACGTATCGTCCGCTTGGATCGTAACAACGGCAATACACCGGTGGCACGGCCGGCGATGCTCGCGTTCTCGCAGCCG
>NW_006263374.1:32090-40944 GCF_000469605.1 Apis dorsata
AGGATAGTAAATTACACGTTGACTAGAGCTGACAACCGCAATGCGTGCCACACACCGGTGTGCACGGCCCTCTGCACCGAGATGCCGTGTGTTTATGCGGACCGGTAAGTCCGCCGCTGTCATGCCGCCCTGTGAATTATAGATGAGCCGCCTTAATAAAGACACGAGAGATGCCCGAAATTCTCCCTACGTTCCATCGTCCCACGTTCCTTCCAATTGAAAACGGATACCACGTTTCGGAGTCGGACGTTCACTGCCGCACGAAGGGAACGTTCTAACTCTCTTCTGCTACGTTCGTTTTCGTTCGTTCGCTCGAAACGCGGCGGAACTCGGCGGAGAATTCGGAGAAAAACAAGTAATTTAGCGTGGCTGGTGGAAAAGCTGTGACTATGAAATACGCGGTTAATCCCGCGATTAAAGTTTAAAATTTCATTCCCGTGGAACGATACGTTTAACACCCGCTATATACTCCCCCTCCTCCCCCGTGTTTCGCGTGTTACTTCCCATTTAATTGGAAAACATTCTTTCGCAAGAAAGTGGACCCCTTACTTCAGTGAATTCCCTAATTGCTCGCGATGAAATTTTTATGAAACGGCATGCGATTCGTTCACGGGTTAACGCCTCTCTCTCTCTCTCTTTCTCTCTCTCTCTCTCCCTCGACGTTACGTGCCTTTTTCGCGCGCTTTTGCGCCTTCCCCTTTTTTTCTTTTCCTCTCTTTTTCCGAGAAATAAATAACGCGGTGTGTATCGGCCGTAAAGAGGATTTCCAGCAACGCGTGGATCCTTTTCTTTCCTGGAAAAAGCCGCGGCATTTCGAACTCTCGCTCCCCGGTTGCGGTAGTTGTGTGGTCACGATTGGAACAGTGATTGGAGCGTACGCGTGGAATATCGCAGCGGTGAGCACCGGTAGTTACGTATATTAGGGATGGTAAAACTAATGTAAATTTATCTCGAAATTCCGCGGCGGCCTCGTAAACTTGTTTTAAAACTACCCTCGTAAAACGATTTCACTCCTTTTCTCAACGCCCCGTTCGGCGGCGAGACTTTACCCGCCACCGCCTATCACCTCTTAAGTAATTCCACGTTTTACCCTTAAGGTAACGAGTTCGATCGTGAAAACGTGCTCTTGCCTGGATCGTTCGATGCCGACGTTATATCCCCCCTCTCTCTCTCTCTTTCTCGCTATTTTTATAATACTTAGATACGAGGATGGAGTCGTTGAACCGAGGCGGTGGTATAGGCATTCCCTTTACTTTATGAAAACGCGTAAAAAAAAAAGAAAAAGAGAAAGGAGGATATCTCACGGAGGATATCAGCCCCCTTTACACCCTTGTTTATTAACGAAATCAAGGTGGAGATAAAAACCACGGGGTTTTCACGAGCCTCCAACCCCGGGATCGGTTATCGACGAAGGGCCGAAGGAGGTGGAGATTTTCCAGCATACGTGTCGCGGAGGGGTTGGGAAAGGGTGGGGAGGATCGAAGGGGAGGACGAGAATTTAAGGGCAGCCGTATATTATCGCGACGAAGGGGTTGTCTGAGGTTAACTGCCAGAGCTTCGCAAGGGGTGCGGGATTCGGTGTGGCGGTGTTGAGGGGTGGGTTGGAGAGGCGAGGCTGTGCCATGAATATGCCGCCATTAGTCACACGCCGAACTGCGGCGTAGAAAGAGAAGTAGGTGACACGAATTTCCCGGCATTGCGCGCCCTATTGGTATCCCAAGGGTGCCGCGGCAGTAACGCGAACAATTCCTCGTGAATGCGCATTTATCTCGACCAATCTCGCCCACCCTCGTCCCTTTCCGAGGTTCGAGCCCGCGATATACCCAAAAGGCTGATAAAACTTGCCGAATTCGGTCGACGGAGGAAAAGGCAACGAACGTATCGATTTCCTCTCTCTCTCTCTCCTCCGGAAAAAACTTGCATGGCGGTGGTGGTATCAGTCACCCCGCCACCCTCGTCTCTTCATCCAGCCTCCGCCGTTGCCCACTATCGAAACATTCGCCCTCCTAGTGACGCTTCTGTCACGGACAGACCTCGTTACATCTCGAAAGGCCGCGATGAAACTGTTCTAGCTAAATTGTTCCCTGCACACTAACTGTCACTAGCAGGAAGTAGCTTGTATTCTCGTTGCTTACACTCCTCCATTGTTGCCAAATGGTCCTTCCTGTTCAGATAGTTTTCCATTTTTCCCTCCCTCCAGGAAAATAATCGTAAATAATAGTCGAAAATCGTGTCGATGTTGATTTAACGCATTGTAAAATTTTCGAACGATAAATTTTATATGTATTTATATATATATATATTATATGTACAAAGAACAAACGAAGAATCCCTTACAATAGCTCATGAACGATCGTACGAAATATACGGTGTATAAATAATATTTGTACGAAATAAATTATCTTAGATTAAACTATTGGAACTTTACACAACTCGTGCAAACGGAAGAAAATTTTACGAATTATATTATAAAAGAGCACCAAGCACGTTTTTCTTTTTAGCGCAAGTACGATTCGCAATATGTAAGATATACGGGAAAAAAATGCTGACGTAAATTTGATTAGGATAATGCAATTTATCCGATTCATATTCGGTGCCAGAAGTTGGTATCCGGAAATCTGTGCTTTGCGCCAGAAGGTTCGCAATTCGTCCCTCTGATGATATCGTCGACCTTCCCTCTGATTATACGGAAGTTGGTCTCGGTAGGTTTCAGGGTCATATTTATCGTCTTTTGTAACCTGTTCGTGTTGAACCACAATTCTTCCTCGCCCTGATTATTCGTTATTACTTTGATGCCACTCACGTATTGCAACGTTTTCTCGTCTTGCGCGATTATCACCACGTTCTCAGGTGTAAATGATTTCTCTATGTTCCAACAGGCGATCGCCGTTAATTGGACTAATTGGAAAAATATCACGCCTCTTCGCGACGTTGCTTGAACGCCCGCCTGGCTTGCCCTCTTATAATTCGATTCCAACACTGTTGGCTCCTTGTATTTACTTTGCTTCAAAGAGTACGTATCCGTGAACTTTTGCCGATAACTGGCCAACGAATTGAAATAAAGGTACCTGGAAATTACGTGCAACCAACGTGTCGTATACTGATTTTTTTTTTAAGAAAATTACAAATTTTTTTTTTACAAATTAATTTAACAAAGATCAGGAAAAGATAGGTTTGTTTCAAGCTTCGATCGATACCTTTCGTCGAAATATCCATACGGCGACAATGACATTCCAAGAGTACCGTCGGTTAAATCGAACGATTCACCGGCAATCGTGATGTTCATGGCATCCTCGTCCGGGCCGAAAGCATTGCCACGCGTGTTGTTTACTCGCCACGAATAATCGTGATGCAAGTCATAAATCAGCAGGCCATTTTGATCCACATCCGCCACGTATAGATAAGTATCGAGACACGTTTTTCCGACGTCGACGATTGGCGTAACCAATGCTGCCTTCCCGAACAACACTTGATCATCCGGAACCACGTATTTATGGAGCAAATGATCGGTGGCGAGATCGAAGATCAATATTTTCGTGGGGCAAACGGCATTCCCTTGGACACGGCCGGTATCCACAACCCATAAACGGTTGCATTCGTCTATCTGGACAGCAGATTTTCAAATACTTAAACAATTACTGTATAAAAATGCTCGAAGAAAATAAATTGAACTAGTTGTTAAGAAAGTAATACTTCTTCACAGAAATATATTCTTATTTTACAAACGATTCGCTATGCCACTCTCCTCCTTTTGTTCGTGGCAAACAACTGATGAAAAAAATATAAATATACACATTAATACGATACTTTTGTCAAGAGAGTCCATCGAATACAGCATTATCATCGATATTTACCGCCAGCCTATACACAGATATTATGCTGTCACAATTGTAAGGTATGTGCCAGGTCCAATCAGGATACGGGACCAGCAAGGGACCACCGATACCAGAAACTTTCGTCACCAACGACAGGCTAATCGGAACACCTTCCAACCATTGAGGGCTGGTTACGAACACACGGCCATATTTATCGATATCCACATCCTGAGTGAAGGCGTTACCCAACGTTTGGTTTTTTCCCGTCAGATGGACGTTCGGCCACAACCAGTCCAAATATTTCCATTGAAACGCCACCTCCAGCCCCCCCGCCTTCGCGCAATGCAGGAATCCAAGGGTCAGGACGACGAAACTCGTGAAACGCACCATCACGTATCGCGCAAAGAATTGTTCGCGTCACGAGGCCGTGGCATATGGACGAATGTATCTCGATCGCGGCTCGAAGTATACTACGCGCAGAAATATTCTTGACAGTGGCATTACTAGCAGACCGGTTTACTTTCCCTGTTTATAAGTGTGGTTCACCTTGAACTGTGTACGTTTGGGGGGGTCTAATCCGATTTACGATCTCTGCAAAATTGTTTCGATTACAAGTGGAAGTATGCTTCAACAGATAGAGAATATTTAATTAGATCTTTTTCTTAATTAACAATTTTGTAACGTTTAATTGTATTTTATTAAGGCAAACATACGTAAGTGTGCTATAGGATATATATGTATATAAGAATTGCAACGATGCATGAAATAGGATATTTCTCTGTACTATTAAATACGAAATATCGACAAGTTGAATGACGAATAAATCTTTCCTTTTCTAGTAACAGGTCAATAGTTCGACTGATATTATTTTTCGATAAGTAATTTGCTCGTTCGTATTACGAAATATCGTAACCTATGGAAAATACAGAATTTCGTCATCTCTCGTTTTTTTCTGAAAGAAATTCATAATAAAGATAATAAAAACAGAACAATTAATAACACTCGATTACAACAAATACTAAATATAATTATTCTTTTCAACTATACTTACTTAACACGATAATTCTTTCAAGTCGTCGCGATTAATTTTTTTTAAAAAATTATCTAAAACGTGATAATTCCTCCGTCTCTAAAATATTCCGCACATCCAATTCCTCGTTATGAAAATGACATAATTTAAAGAAAATAATCCGCTGTGCTTATAGAACTGAAGAAGCTGAATTAATTCAACAGATCAGGAATAATCAAGGATCTCCGTTTAAATCCTCCTTTTGGAAATGTCAGATGAGCCGATTCTCATTCTCATTTCCGCGAATCGATTTAATCGTTAAAGATGAAATGGGGGATCGGGACGATATGTGTTGCTTTCCCGTGGTTTTTCCACCCAACACAAACACGAGAGTTATCAGAAACTTGTCGATAGCGTACGCGTCGGGACGTCAATAACGAATGCTCACCGAATGTGGTCATGAACACATTAGCCGCTGCGTGATCCGAAACTGGATCAGCTATTTGGAAACGGTACACGTTCAGAGGTAGAATAGAACTTGAACTATTTTCATGTAGAATCGACGATCAGGGAAACGTATTATTAAAAAAAAAAAAAAAAAACGTTTACATTCGAATCCAACATCTTCGTTGTTCGAGGAATCGATTATCAGGCAAATTGTAGAAATTATCGAAAGCTTTTTTTTCTCTTCTTTTATCTCTTTCGTTTAACCTCGTTCCGGATTGCAATTTCTTAATCACCGTCACCCTCCACTCGTTACCAATATCAAATGTAAATGTATCTGTAAATGTATTATGAATATATTTCGAATCGAGAAGATTAAAAATATACTCGTTCGTGCTCGATAGAGGGGAAATAATACGATAAATTCAACAGAGGGAGAAGAGGGGAGGGATATATTTTGGCATCTATTCGATTTAATCAGGATTAAAATTCGTTTTTTTTTATTATCCTCGAGAAACTGGTCTCAAAAATTAATTTAGAAATCTGTTTTAGAATGTCGGAGAAGAGACGTTATTAAATAATTAAAGAAGAATCGGAGAATTTTTAGAATTTTCAAGAAAGATGAAAGCTTCGTAGAAATTATGAAATCAGAATAAAAATAATTCAAAGCTTAGCGCGAGAAGTACGAGGTATTAAATCATAAAATAGTTAAACCATCGTTGAATTAATTTATCTGGAATATATTTTGCTAATATATTTCCACGTCGTATATCTAAATTTCATTGCATCAATCAGTGTCGCCGGTTGATTACTTAATTTTACGTTTCCATAGGGTTATTTTCGCTAAATTGCGCCGTTCCAATGTATTTTTATATTACGATATATAGATATAAGAATTGTTGAAAATCGATCCGAAACATTACGTTTCACTCGCGAAGGAGTTTTAACATAGATATCCATGAAATATTACATAGGTAATAAAAAAAAAAAATAATAAAAAATAAAAAAAAATAAGAACGTAAGATTGAACAATCTTACGTCTCTCGTGGATAATGAAAACCTTGGCACGTCATAACTGTTTTCCAACAGTTACAGTACATAAATAGGAATCACGCAATACGCTCATAATCTCGACGCTTTTCACGGCAGACAACATCTAATTTTTTTCCACCAACCCTTCTCGATTTCGACTATGAATCGTTTTACACCCTTTGCCACATCTGGCCAGCCATAACTGTGTTTGCTAAGGAGAAGTGGAAATCATAAATCACCCGGCTAGTCACGATTAAGCAGAACCAGAAGACAAATGGGTGGTTAATTTCAATTCTAATGCAAAGTGTACAACGAGTATCAATTATATTTGTACGTATAACGAGATATTACCAAGAAGAAATTCGTGTTTTCGTTCGAATCTTTCGTCCATTCGTCACCATCGATTTATCGATTTCTAATAAATATTTCTCCATTTTTTAAATACATCGAACAAATTATATAAACGTATAACTTTATCACTTGAATATTTCATTTATTTTTAAAATATGATGTAATATGATGTAATTGAAAGTTATTTAATTATTAGGAGAATTATATTCAAATATTTGAGTAAAATTTAGAAAAAGAATAAATAATTACGTTACATTACCTTCAAAACTATTCAACTTTTGTCCGACACGTGTTTTAATATATCCAAAAAACAAGCGAAATATTTTAGGTGATAAAATTACGCGAAGCATACGATATATTCGGAGAATTTCATAAGAATAGCGATAATACAGCTCTCTATTCACTCCCATTGATTTAAATTCCCAATAAAAATTCTTCGCCGTTACGCCACACACGAACTCCGATAAAAATTCTTTCTTGAACGAGGTGTAGAAAAAAAGTAATTGACTTTTGAGGTAAATATAAATACAAGTAAAAATATAAAAAATAAAAAAATATGAAATATAAATTGTTTACAACATTCTAATAATCATAAATTATCTACTATTATTTAAAAATGACTATTACAAATATCTTTTACGAATAATCTTTACGAAAGCGAATAAATTCTAAATTTTACGAATATTTAAGCATTTTTTCAATCTTTTATCCACGTTACATTTCTACTATTTTAAAATACGGAGTATTTCTACCTTTAACAGTTATAAATTGAAACTTTAATAATCCTTATCCCTTCGAAGACATATGCCATTCACACTTTCTCTATTTATTAATCGTGGAAAAAAAGGAAGTAGAAGAAGAAGAAGAAGAAGAAAAAAAGATAAAAGCAATTTACAACGATACCGTTTGTTATTCTTCGACATTTCGAACTTCCGAACTGCCATTCTATCAGAAGCTCGCGTGGTACGATTTTATATCGACAACGGAAGGGAGAAAGTCCCGCAAAATGTGTCTCTCTCTCCGGTTGAAACAGTTCTTCTTCTTCTTCTTCTTCTTCTTAAACTGAGTTTGGTAAACCCTCGTACAAGTTGAAGTTCTGACCGTACGGGTGGCGTCGAAGGGGCGTAAGGGCGGAGGCGTCGTAAAAGTTGGACGAAGTCAATTTTGCAGTTGAAGTTGGTAATGCGATTTGTGCCGGAATAAATAGTTCGAGTGGGGGAGCACACAGGGCACCCCTTTCCTTTCGCTACACCTCGTTTCTCTCCGGTGTCTGACCCGTGGACCAATCCACTCGAGTTTGGTGTCATGGGCACGTCTGTTGGACCTACTGAACGTGACAGTCTTACCAAAACAAGTTTTACGTAGTAGCTACGAGACGAAGCAACGAGTGGCATCGTAACGAAATAAGAGACTCATTACTGCCGGAAAATCGCCCGATAGTTGTATTATTTTACCTTCGTCGCTAAAAATAATTAAAACAAAAAATTTCCTTTCAATTATTACATCCAATTAAAAAAAAAAAAAAAAAAGATACAGCCATCAATTAAAACGTTCGTGTAATTTACTCGAAAAATGATTCTGCCAACGTATCGAGATCTTCGAATCGATTAACGACGTCTTACGATTTTCCACGTAATCGTAATCATCGTGAGCGACAAATTGGTAGGAGCTTAAGGCATAATCCAGGCGAAAATGCAATAATAAGGCCACGCTCGCCTGTGAAAAACGATCGTTCGCCGTTTTCAACCCCTCGTTCACCAATGATTCTCTTTTTTTCCCCCCCTCGCTTTTACCATCCTTTTACACCCTCCTGCAAGCGAAACTTTACTGCATTGTAATCCTACAAATGAAAACTTACGCTAATTAAACCGTTAATAGCGGACCGCGCATGTAGGTAACGACCACGGTGGTTACTTAATCCTGAGAAAATGAAACGTTCGGAGTCTGCGTGCGTGTAAACACCGACTTGCACAACGCGTACCGATCCATGACCATTCGTGCGATCGGCAGCATAATGGACGGACGCATTCTATTAATGAATTAATTTTTTCTCTCTTTCGATTCTATCCCCGTATTTCATCCCCTTCCTTGCTTCCTTCGCTCTTTAAAACCAACGTTTCGTTAAATTGCCTCCTTCTCTTCCCCTCCCTCCCGGTCACCCTCCCCCTCCTTCCTCTCTCTCTCTCTCTCTCTCTTTCTCTCT
>NW_006263374.1:40958-42887 GCF_000469605.1 Apis dorsata
TCACCCGAAGCAATTACCGGCGGTTTTAATAGCCAGGCGGAATAATGCGAAGCAAAGAGTCGTTTGTTTTCGTAGCAGGTTTCACGATTCGAAAGAGGGGAGAAAAAAAAAAAAAAAAAAAAAAAAAAAAAAGAAGAAACGATTTTCGTGCCGCCTTGCTACCGTTTCATCGCATCAAGCGATATCGCGAAACACGTCGAAAAATAGAGGCGCGGCCAGAAAGGGGAACAAATTTGAATAACACAATTCCCCGAGTTAAGTTTCGAAAGGCGCGTTAGAACGCCCACAGCTGGATGCTGGTGCAGCAATACCAGTCCCGTTGTTGGTGCTCATCGGTGAAACACGCTCGCTCCCGATTGCACGGGACCCCTGTGTCCCAACGGATAATTTTGTTAAATAATAACTTTCGCCTAGTTTTCACGCGAAACTTTTTACTCGTATCCTTGAACGTCGCTCTGTTGACCATCAACGTCGTTCCTTTGAATTTTTTACCATCTAACCTGTAGAACTTTGCACAAAATAAAATAACGCGATGGTTTATCATATATATGTATTTATATTATTGGATTATATTTATAAAATTCTCGATTATTCGCTTTCTTATTCTATGAATCTACGTTCACTTATTGAAATTATAATCGCGATCGGCTTGAGCTACGATCCGTAGTACCGATTACGCCGCTAGGCGGCTATGAGGGTCATTGCGAGTCTCGTTAGCATTATTCACTTTGTCAGATATATATAATTGGACATGGGAATGTGACCACGTCCGTAACATTTTGATTTTTAATCGTTGTTTCTTTCTAATGTGTCTTAAAAAAGACAAAGTATAGATAGGCTTGTGCAATCTAATAAAAAATTATCCAATTTTTGAACTTGCCTTATTCAAAAAAATAATTTTGGACGAAAAAAGTTTTTATTATCCTTTTCTTTGTGATTTATTTTTGTAAGAATAATCACCTTCTCTTGATTCTATAGTTACATGTTCACCCTGTCATTTGGAGAAAGATTCAGTGGAAAAAGTTGATTCTAGTGCTTATCCATATAATCTGCTCACGTAGTTCTGGTAACATATATATGGATGTGTGTATGGCCTGTTATTACACGAAAGTAAATTGGTTTTTCTTTTAGTAAGTTATCTTTTACGTGATATTTGTTCGTAATCTTTGTAAAGAGATCATATTCAATTCTTTTAAATATATTTTCTTACGACGTCAAAAGAAGCCATATCTTACAGGATTAAATATCTCAATCTGCGTGTATACATTTGAATTCATATATTCATATATATTTCACTTTTCGTGACGAAAAAATTATCGACAATTGTTATTTTCTTTCCGAATTTTCCTTCTAATTTTTATAATAAAGATTTTATCTCACGATCTTGGTTAAATTGCAAATGCGTGAATACTAACTTTAAAAACTCTTTTAACAGATATTACTCGCAATCAGTTCATCAACCTTTCTTCGGGATGTTTTCCAAGAAGAAAATCCTAAAAGAATGAATGGAATCTAATTAAATTATACGAGACCATTAAAAGTACGTAAGAAGTTACTTCAAGCTCAACATTAAAGAAAACGTAGGAAAGAAATTGGCTTTCGTGGAGCGATCGGTTAACAAAAGAAGAGTTTAATCGCCTCCTATTATCGATTCACCGATTTGAAAATTACGGGGATAACAGTATTATATGGAGAGGAAACGTTCTCGCAAAGTCGAATCTTGATCGGTTGCGCGCCGTTGAATTTCCAAACGAATTCCGTGGTTTCCAGACTGGTGCGTTTCCGTTCGGTCGTGGGGAGGGAGGGAGGGGGTGTTGGGCAAACTCGTGAGAATAAATAGAGGTGAAGTTGTTAGGACAATCGAGGCAAGGTATTAGGGGCCGTTTAACCTTCTCCGTCCGGCACTGGCTCGGCTGGCACTAACACGGC
>NW_006263374.1:43082-47986 GCF_000469605.1 Apis dorsata
GTATATGGTCGACTGCTCGTCTTTTTCCAAGGAAAACCGAGACCGGGCAACGGGCGTGTTGTTCTCTCTGCAATTTTTCTTCTAGCCGCGAAACACTGCTGCGTCACTTAGCTCATGTTAGTCAAGTAGGATTACCGTACCGTCACCTGAATCTTGTAATGTTTTGTTGCGTACGAAGAACTGGATCTCGTCCTCGAGATAGAAATCTTTGCCATAGCTAAAACCCCTCCCCCCTTGGATTGCCGTTTCTTCGATCCCTTTCCTCTCCCCCTTCCCTCCCAGAAGAGCGACGTTTCGCTAACAAGAACCTTGAAAGGATCTCCCCGAATAAGATCGAGGGTGATTTATCACCGGTAACCCATGGTCCTGGCGCATTTTTCCTATCCCGTCCACGTATCTCTCCTCCCTCCCCTTCCCTACCCCTCCCTACGTATCTTCTTACACCGTTGAAAACCGTGCATCGACCGATGCAATTGACCATTGTTGCAGGGGGGGCCGTGTCCGATGCATATCCCGGTTGAATGGATTCCTTGAATATGAAAACGACATTATTTATACGTTGACAAGGCGACAACAATAAGAATGGAGGGGACATTAATCACAGGGTTTGCACAGTTTATGTCCATTGAACAGCTCCCGTCCACCACTGTCGAATTGAATTACGCTCCCACCGAGCGCCAGGCATCTATCAAACGCAGACGCGCTTTGATCAACGCAGTCAATCGTGTCTGCACAGAGCTCGTAAACCCGATTGCCGGTAAGATGTCCTGATCGCGCAACTGAATACCGATTCGGTTTGATTACGACTGATTTCAAGCTGTGCCTCGAGATAACCACCCCTCCCCTCCTTCTCAACTATAATACGTTCTTAACTCCCGCGATAATCGACCAGTTTCCAATAAAATTACGCAATAAATCTCGCTTTTATTTCCAATACCGAATATCTTTAACGCGTTTGGAATAAATATTCATCCGTTTGATATTCCACTTGATCGACCGACTGTCTAAATATTCTCTTCGCTCGATAAAATTCCGCTTCTCTTTCGTATTATTTTTAAAATTCTCAATAATAGATATTCGCATCCGTACGATATTTGAAATATCTTTAAAATTATTCAGACGGATATTTATTATCCTTTTTTTGCGAAGATTGAAAACGGGCAATGGTAACAATAATCGGGACTTTTCTCGAACCGTTTTTGAATGCATCCGGATTTATTCGGTAAATACGACAAAGCTTATTCTCGCGCTTCATTCGGTGTAACTCGAACGTTGATTTACGGCGTCTGTGCGGCACGTAAAACCGGACACAATGCGCCCCATCCACGCTCAGAAGGCTCGGTGAAACGGGTCCGTTTCAATCGTCCTTAATCGAGTAAGTTCGCATATAGTTGTTTGTTCTCCGCCCGCCGCCATGGCTATTCCACGTGTGACCCACTGGAGCACAATGGCCACTGCTCTTTCCCCCGGTCGCTCGACTGTCAGCAGCCAGTGCCTGTGTAAATACGATACGGCACTCGCTTTTCGTGCTTTCAAGCACAGTTTAAAAACGAGGAAAGGTCAAAAAAACAGAGATAGAGTGGAGCGTAGAACGAGAGAGAGAGAGAGAGATGTGAAAAGGTGCAGTGCGTGAAGGATGGAAATTGCTCCGCTTGGTTTTCAATTTACACTTCGTACGACAGTGCTTTCCTCCTCGTTCGCGAGGAGGAATCACTCGCATAAAAATAATATTTTACAGCTGGATTGCTGTATTTTACGTTGCGTAGGAAAAACAACTTTATCCTCGATCCACGCAACATCCACGTCTGCCTAAAAGAAAATTTACCAAAATTTATATATTTTTATTCTTCCACTCTTTCCATCGAGCTCACAATCCTTAACAGCAAATCAGACTAATCCCAATAATTCATCCACCGTTTTTCAATTTTAAACGTTGGATGTAGATATTTGCCAATTTTGCGCGCCAAAATTGCGCTTCATCGAAACACGTGGATGGACAAGTTTACGTTCGAAACTGCGAAGCGATTCGTAGATTTTGGGGGATTCAGGCGTTTGAACAACATCTCGCATGAACATCTCGTTACCACGATCGTCGATTTAAAGTTCGTTATACCGGTGACGATCGATATAATGGATTTCGGGATACGGGAGAGAGAGAGAGAGAGAGAAAGAGAGAAAGGAAGAGAAGAAGATGAGGGTTAAGTTATATAGGCTAGAATCGGCACGACGAAGAAAAACGGGTTAGCTTGATTGCTAGGCGGATCGCAGTCGGTGATTTGAGGCAATCTACCAGGTTCTTGTTACTCTGGACGACGAGTAATAACCGTAATGGGAGCCGGTCTTCGAAGGTAACTATCCTTCTTTCGATTCCATCTCTCCTTCGATCTTATTGTCAAATCCAGCGGAGAGCTTTGCCACTTAAATCAATCTACCATGCGCGTGATTTGTAGAAAGATTCTGCGGAGACAGGCCGTTTTTAGCAAATGAGTCGTAAATTTGCCTCGAGATCGTTATCTGTAATAGCCTCGCCGGTATAAAAAGGAAAACATCCCGTCGAATCAATGGATACGATTAGCCAGTGGCGGAGCAATCCATTAATTGCGTTCCTTCCTATCTTTCTTCCGAACACGTCTTCTTCCCTCTTCTTTTTCTTCTTCTTTTTTTTTTTTTTTGTATCGTTATCCCCTCCGCTACGATCTTGCAATTTTACCTTCGATTTTTTACAAATCGAAGAAGCAATTTCTTCGAAATTTTTTTATCGTTATTTTTATTTTTATTACGCTTCGCCTATGCGGATATTTAGAATTCACTTATTCAAAATAGAGGGCACGCGTTTTGAACTTCTTGACATTTAAATTTCCAAACTTCACCGCCATATAACTCGGCAAATTTTCAAACTCGACGTAATTAAGTCCGTTAAAACATCAAGCGTTTGTAAAACCAGCATTAAACGTTCAAAGACTTCCGTAGAGAGTTGAGCAAGTAGGTAGATTAGCGGGATAACCAACATAGATTTTTAAAACAAGTTTCTGAACTTGGCGCATGTACCACGTGTTGGAAACCTGTATGAAAGTTCCTTCGTTCCTTCGATGTAAAAATTTAACAACTGTTCTAACTTTCTATTCTAAATCCATCTCAAATCGATATTTTAATCAGATTCTCACATAGATTGACCGCGCGAAGCAAATGAAGGAACAAAAGAAAGAAAAAGAAAAAGAAAAAAAAAATAGCATTCTCGACTGCAAAATTCGTCCGACTGCAAAAGATTCGAATATTTATGAAATAGAGCCAGAAACGTCGAGCTCGATTCGAGCGTATTTTCATGGATGAAAACGATTTAGAAACGGCTTTTATCACATTATCGCATGAATAATTCATAGATGGGGAGGGGGGAGAAAAAAAAAACCGTCGATTCGGTGTTATCCATACATACACGAGGCATCAAAAATGTTCGAGCCAAGTATTATTTACTGTACAATTTAGCGAACGTCGCCATCCCGTTTACAATACATCAGCATCCCCGTGAAAATGTTTTCCGATCGATGTTGAAAACAGCCCCACAATCGTCGCAATCTCTTTCCTCATTTTCACCGTCACTTCTCTCGTCATCGAGGGTAGCGAGAAAATCAACGAGGGGAGGAAGGGTCCATTTTATTAGGAATCATCGCGCGACCATCGTATTATTTATTCGTATTTCCATCGAAACTTTGCTGCCACCGCGACGAATCAACCTGAATAAATAATACTCTGTTATTGTGCCGACATACCGCAGTCTGTCAACTATGTCAGTATTGCTGGGAAAGTTTCGACATGGGCCTGCAGGGTTCCCGGCACCGCATAGCTGCCTCGAAACTATTTCCAATATAATTCTCCACCCCATCCCCCTCTCCCTCCTCCCGACCCCGACCCCGTGATAGTACGAAAGTAGCGACCTTTTACCGTTTCTGGCGGCGTTATTTTCATAACGGCGAATCACGTCGTCCGCGCAAAGTCCTCCATCGAGAATACGGAGAGACTATTCGCATTGTTAAGAAGATGACGGCAGATCGTTTCGAGTCTTAGCCGCAAAAGAAGGAGACGGGCGAGAGAAGAAGGGTTTCCCTTCCTCCCCTTCTCCACCGTGGAAAATTCCTTTTCATTAAATTCGCCAGAGGGGCGAGAAGACGCGCGAAAACATCGGGGACAGAGATGAAAGAAAATAGAGGGGGATGGTGAGTTTTAAAACAAACAATACGTTTGTTGGTTTGGTTAAAATAAATATAACGTATTTTTCCAACGAAATAAACGGATGGACAGCCCCCTGTTCAAATTTTGGGCGCGCGCAGGGTGCACGATATTCGCAATTTTTCAACCCAGTTCCGTCAAAAGGATGTTTTAAACAAAAGTTGTCAGTTTTTTTAACGACTATACATTTTTTGTCAAGATTTTCCTTTTTTCCCCTATATGTTACGTTATATCCTTTCCTCTTCATTTTGCAAAGTTTTACATTCAACGAATCTTCGAATATTCGTTCGAAAATCTAGCTTATTATTATCCACTTTTCCTTTCAAATTTAATAATTTCGATACGAGTAAAACTTACAGCGCAAATTGTAAACGCGTCGGATTCGATGGTGGACAAATTTCTGTTTCGAAGCGTTTTCCCCGGGAAAACCCCCCTCCTCCGTTTCGAAGTCGAAGAGGGAAGGAGGGAAACGAACGATTTGATATTCACAGGGAGCGAACGAGTTTGGGGTGGGTGGTGGTGCACGGTCTGCCAAAAAAAGCGATGTCAGTGAGGTTTGTCGGCTGACAAATGGCCGCTCGCCCCGAAGCGAGGCCTCGCCGTTTAAACTCGAAGTCATTGTGTCGGAGCCATTAACCGTTAGGACGATCGAAAAAAAGGAAAAAAAAAGGAGAAAAAAA
>NW_006263374.1:48380-49355 GCF_000469605.1 Apis dorsata
GGAGAGAGAGAGAGAGAGAAGAAAGAGAAGAAATATCTGGCGGCTAATAAACAACGGCCCTTCTATTCATAGATTTTCGCCTCGCCCACGATCGTGGGACCGCGGGTGTGAAAGGCTGGATACGCGAGGAAAGAGCGAGGGAGAGGAGAGGAACGCGAAGANAGAGGAATGGAATAGCGGGTCTAAACAGCGCGATCAATCTTCCCTTAATGAACTCTTAATTATTTGGAGGACACGGGAGAGCGGGAAAGGAAACTGGCCGTATAATGGAGGCGCAAAGTGCGCGGAGCTATACGCAGCTGCGGTGAACCGGTTGTCGGTGTAGGAAAAGAGCTCGCGGTCTGGGGGCGCTGCTATTAGATAAATATAGGGAGAAACAGCGCCACGAGGGAAGCAACGAAAATGAAAATAAAGGGCCACTCTGCAACTTCTCGCTCTCGTGTGTAATCCCCATCCCCCCTGAGAAAGACAGAGAGGAGAGCAGAGACTCGACCACTCCTGCGTTCCCTTGACGAGAAGAGGGGAGGGGAAAAAAAAAAAGAAGAAAAAGAAAGAAGGGAGGAATCGAAACGACAGAGGGTTCTTCTATCCTACTATTCGTGGATGATCTTATCTACCTCGTTCCGCTTTAATCGTCTCGCGGAAATAACTTATTACTCGGAGAAGAATATTTATTGGCCCGATAAGGACAAGTTTGGTATTGGGTTGCGCTTCGTTGAAATATCGGCGTGGAGGCGCATATTTCTCCCGCGATAGGCCGCCGATTAATTTACATCGTGCGCGTACGGCCGCGATAGGTCGGAATTAAAGAAGGGAGCGGACAGTGATTTCGTCGAGTTTTTTCCTCTCTCTCTCTCTCTCTTCTTCGGGCTTCGAGCCTCGATGGGGGAAGAGAATTCGTTCCCGCGTGGAAGGAAGAAAAGAAAAAAGAAAAAAAAAAAAGGAAAAATGAAAAAACATCGCGGGTCGGGTCAC
>NW_006263374.1:50314-51544 GCF_000469605.1 Apis dorsata
AGAGAGAAAGGGTAAGATAAGGAAAAGACGATGTCGATTTGACGAGAAATCGATGGATCAGAGAAGAGAGATTCCAACTACAATGCGAAGGGACGAAAAAAAAAAAAAAAATTGATCGTTTTCGTTCCATGATGCTGACCCAAATTTCGCCACAGAGTTTCCGCATCGTTGACGCAGCAAACGTTACCCTTCTGCATCTCTTCCTGTCGTTCCCCTCGCTCCCCTGCTCGCGATCTCACGCTGATAGGGATCCAGATAAAATCGAACATCCCCACGGACGATAATTTCCAATCGTACCAACCGTGATTATGATAACGCTCTTTAGCTGCTTGTTCCAAGTGAAACTTTCCAAGCCATCTTTCGCGATACGGAATTCGCGACGCCACGAATAAATCAGCGTCGTGAAACATTTTCAAACTTATCCCTTCGAAAATATCGATCGAATAGCTTTCAAACTTGAATTAACGTTGTATAAACAATATAACTTATCACATCACGATCACAAAATAGCAAATTTTTAAATACTTTAAACCTTGGATCTTTAATTCAACGGGGAAAAGTATAAAAAGAAGGAGAAGAGAAGAAAAATAACAAAGTCATCAGCAGGATTTACCGACCAATTTCTATCTGTTCTGCGTCTATTCTAATCTCGTTTCGAAAACCATTCTTGACGAATGAAATTTTTTTTAGAAAGGAAGAGAAGAAGAAAAAGCAAAAACCGTTCGGTTGGCAGACGTACGCGCTTAAGTGGTCGGAAATATTTCGCTTACATACATGGAAACAGCGCGCGAGTTCGCGTTGAACAATGTGCTTTTAGCCTGGTCGAATAAAATGTTACGTCAGCCATCGAACGTTGATCGGAAACCCGGCCTCGTTGGCTGACGGATACCGAGGCTGGTCTACTGGCCGATAACGAAATTATCTTAATCCGGGCCGATCGATTGACAGTTAGTCGATTGCGCGCCATTGCTGGATGGCTCTGAGTTGTACAGAGTTGACGGCACCGCCGTGTCCATTGTGCGCGCCGCGCACCAAACTGATGTGTATTTTGATGCCCTCAAGTCCGCGATAATGTTCCCACAGTCAAATCTCGTACCAAAGGCGTAACCGCTGAAATACACTCTGTCCCTCCTAGATGGACAGTTCATTAACGCTGCCAGATTCGCCAAATCTGAAAACGTTCATTTCCGTTCGAATCGATTTATCATTTTCTTTTTCTTTTTTTTTTTT
>NW_006263374.1:51665-54491 GCF_000469605.1 Apis dorsata
GATGAGTTTTATATAATGACGTGTAGTTTTAAAAGAATCAGTTTGATGATCAACGAGGGCTACGTTTTTCTTTTATAAAAGTTTCTTCCTATTATCAAATTTAATGATATATTTGATATTATATTCCGTAATATGTATATTTAAGAGAAAAAGCTGATGCAAGAATAAGATAAAATCTTGCAATCGATTATAATTACACGCACACTTTGTGAGAAACTCAGTAGTAGGGATATCTGATAAAAAAAACAAATTTTAATTTGAAATACGCTTACGATGCTTATATTTCTTTTATGAATTTTAAAATATAACGTAATGATCGATCTTTCCTATATTATAAAATAAATATCTTAATGTAAGTATCTTACTGAATCGTTTGCCAATGTCGAAATATTATTATATACGTAATCCAAGATCGTGATCAGTTTCCTGCAATTTTAATAAAAAATCTAATTACATTCTAATTGATGTGATTTCGTTACCAGAAATGACGTAAAAGAAAATACGTTGGGAATTAGGTAGCCATAGATTTAACGATAGGTTATGAGTAATCTCTTTATTTCTAAAAATTCTTTTATTTAAATATTCTTATTCAATCCTTGTAAATAATTTCAATTTCAAAGTTATTCAAATTTCATTATTCAAATTTCAATTTATCTAAAAATTTATGCGGCTGGAAATTCGATGAGCTTTTCGAGATAGCCTTCCGAATGATAGTTTGCCGAATCGTAAATATCGAGAGATAACCTTGTTCTGGTTTCAATTAGAGGAATCGTTAGATCATAATTTAGAGCGATCCTCTTACAGCTATAAGTAATAATTAACCTTCTAATCTGACGTATAGTATAAAAAAATTCTTGGAGAAAATATACATACTCTCGAGGAAGAAAACATCGCAGAAATCGCGAGGATGAGAGGTGCAAAGAGGTTAATTGAGAACCTCGCTCCACTTTCCACGAATACGAAGATTATACGTCGTGTACGTTTAAGATCCTTCGTTATGTGCAATTAATTGCTGATTGCAGAGAGTAATTTTCTTTGCATGAAATAGTTATCGGTACATCTTAATATGTAGAAATTTCTCTAAGATCGATGCACGTTACAATAATACCAACCTTTGATTCAGTATTCGATATAAAAATAAAAATTTATTGTAATTTATATAATGCTGCATTACGTTCAAGATTATATTTAATTAATCATGTTTATTATTTATTTCAAAGTTTTCTTCTTATTTTTCATCACGAAAAGCATTTATTATCCAATAATAAAAAATTGTAATCATTAAACGAATTAATGGATAATTGAAATTCATAATTTCACTTTACAAATTTATTTCTCGAAGGTATTTATTTGTCAAATGAATCTCAGAACTCGTAGATTTTCTATATCCGAGAGAATAAAAATTGGAAAAAGAAAAAGACAGGGGCATCGTGTAAGGAACGAAAGTTGTCAAGCGTGACGAGCCAAATTTAGAGTTCCGTTCAATCCAAAGAATCCTTGAGCTCTATAGTTGCTTGAGTAATGGCAGCTCTAGATCTTGCAACAATGGACGTCCGTTGCTACAGGGATTTATTAACGTAATCTGCTTAACTTCAGTGACATCGAATTAGTCCAGTCCGTTTCTTCGTATCGTTCTCACGTCCAGGATAGAACGGAAGCCGACCTTACTTTGCATCTTCCATAGTGTATTATCCCTTTTTAATATCTTAAACTTGTTATATATTTTAAACTCCAAAATATTTTACGTACAAAGACATCGATATATGTAACAACGACAAAGCATTGAGAATAGAATTAAATTAAATTCGACGATAGAATTTTTCTTCCCTCTAAATTTTTTTTACACAACAAAAGCGTTGAATAAACAAGAGTAGAATTAAGATTCCGCTCGAATCTTGCATTTAATTCTGGGCCTAACTTTTCGATAATGATGAAAGGAGATCATTCGATCACGATAAACGTAGTCTCGAACGAAGATCGAGGATCCTCCTCGTCCCAGGCGGGAGGAACTGTCGAACTTCTTCCAAGATTAATGCTCCTCCCTTCTTTTCCCTATTCTTTTTCTCTCTCTCTCTCTCTCTCTCTCTCTTCCTCCTTCCCTCCATTCGAAAACTAATTTCGTAGACACGTTTGGAATTTGAAAAAATTCAAACGTATTTATCTCCTTTAACTGACGATCGACGGTTCAACCATCCGCGTCGTTTAACCATCTCGTAGCAGAGGTGAAGAGTTGTTCCGACTCTGGGACAGAATCATAAAGGGCGCGTGAGAGAGGGGGAGAGAAGGGAAGGAGAAGGAACTCGAGCGAGGGAGAAGGAGGGAGAAAGCGGGACGAGATGAAAAGAGAAAGAAAGGGAGTAAAATCGATATTTAAGACTGTTCGCTTCCCCGTGAAAATTTAATAACCAGCCTCGAAGTATATGCCCGGGGAAGACGTGATCTCGCTACGTACACGTGTGAGAATGTTCGGTCGCACGGCGGTGGTTATCGTACGATATTAAATCTCGGTCTGGAATAATTAAAAGTCTGTCGAGGAAGAAAGAAAGAACAAACTGTTCCGTAGTTAAAAGAGCGGGACGGAAAATTACATCGAGCCTTATCTATCGTGGTAAAGTAACCCGTCAATTTTACGTTGACAAAAATTGCAATCTCCACCGTGAACAAACCGTATCGATTTAAAGACCAGACGTAGCCAATTACGTACAGCTTCTTTTACGTCAAGTTAATTTTTAACGACCTAGAATTTAAAATTTATTTATATTTAATTATCGTTTCTTTTTTTTTTTTTTTTTTTAAGTTTGAAATTAGGTTTTCATTTATTTTCCA
>NW_006263374.1:54721-58256 GCF_000469605.1 Apis dorsata
AGCAACGATCAGGATCATGTTTGGAAAAAGTGGTTCGAAATTTTTCACGTTCCAATTTCCTTAGGAATCAACATTCCAACTAACTATCCTTCCATTGCAGAAAATATAAGGAGACGAGTAAAATTTTCGGCGTGTTTTACAAGTTTTTAGGAACCGCGTTGTAAGAAGTTTGAGTACACTAACTTCGTACTTTGAGAACAACTTTGAAACACTTTCGTTAAGAACTTTAAACGTGCTGTAAAAATGTCGTTAACGGGTAATTGCACGCGTGAAAAAAAAAAAAAAAAGAAAAGAAAAGGAAAAAAGTACGTCGAGCGTTTTCAAAATTAAGAATTTTTAAATAATCGCGTCCGATTGAATCTTCCACCGCGTGGATATGTAAACTCACTCCATAATTTATCCAGTTTATATTAACATATTACGCGAAATACATACGTAACAACGCGTTTCGATAAAAATTTGCATAACACGAGTTATGAGAAAATGTATCGAAAATCGTAGCATCGTAGATCTAGACTCTTCTCTCCTCTTACCACACAGATATTTATATCTAAATTATGCGCGATATTATCGCACGTGCACACACACACGCATACGGGTACACGCTCAGGTTGCGAGCACGCGAACCTGAAACGATGGAGAAAGGAAAACTCGAAGTGAATCAGAAGATTAACAGGTGAATCGTTAGGTTGGAAACACCGGTTATAAATACGATCTAATTGAATTCTCGTTTCCTAGGGAAAATTTAAGGGTTAAGAGAGAGAATACCACACACTACTGGCCTCTCCACCGATGGCCGCCAACTCGAACGATGCTGCAACCCGCGCGAACACCCGCCCCTCTTGCCTTGGCGTTGAATTATTATTCCGCTTTGTACGTACACCCGCGAATATTAATATCCCAACTCTTGACTTAATTGCGGAGAATGGATTTTAGACGTAGCCCGCACAGCCAATCTATATATATATATATGTACATATCCATATCCGTGAAAGGGATAAGCTGGATGGTACCCAGTTTTCGGGTTTGAGTTCGGTCGATGACGCGATTTTGTCTTTTGTCCGCGTTTTCCCAACAATGCCCGTTTAATCTCCACACTAGGAGACGACGAGTCATCCATCCAGAACTTAAAATTAGTCGTGTCGATGAAAAAAAAAAAAAAAAAGAGATGGTTGTTGGCGTCCACGATTTGTTGCGTATTTAGCCGCGAACGAAAAAACGAAATGTCGATTTTGCGTAATTGGCTTTTCCAGGTTTCTGCGGGGATTATCGTAAAATTCATCGTAAGTCGGATCAGTGTAAAAATTCGTTACATTTACGGATTACGTTAAGTCGATTGAAATTGAATGAAATCGGTGAAATTCAATGGCGTATATTTCCAAAAAAAAAAAAAGAAAAAAAGAACCAAAAATAATTTTAAAAAAGATCATTTCGATATTCCCCATAATAGTGTAAAGAAGAGGAAAGGATTAAGAATCTATCGATCGAACAAATTCGCTTACTTTCGACGATGAATATTTTTTCGAAGGGGTAGACGGCCGTTTTCGACCACTGCGCGATGCCGCAAAGTAACCATTAGCAGAGATCTATCAAGTCTGATAGGACATTTGAGGCGACAAAGAACCTTGAAAGAAATCTTGAGAGAACGGTCGAGTGTCATTGCGAGTAGTGCCCAGGGCACTCGGTCCTTTCGCCCCGCCGCTCTTTAGCGCTACGAGACCGAGAAAGCGAAAGTATAAGGGTGTAGAAGCCGCCGGTCAGAAAGAAAGGGAGAAGGACCGTGGAAAGAATGAAAAGAGGGGACTGGTAAAAATGGAGCACCTAATGAACTTGAGAAAAAAGTTAAACATCAACCGTGGAAAACCGTTAATGAATGCTTCGAATAAAAAAAAAAAAAAAAAGAAAAAGAAAGGAAGAAAGAGAAAAAAAGAGAAAAGATCGATATTATCGTTAGCTTTCTTTCGAATATTGCCCCTCTGCATTTGAACGAGGATACAAAGTGTTTCTTATCTGTAAAACAGACTTCTCGAACGTGCTGAATATTTCATTATTCCGCAATTCTTTTCCCTTTGTAGAAAATCATAAAGCAAATACATCTTCAAAGCGAACTCCCCTCCCCTTCCAAGAGTCAATTAATTGTCCTCCTTTTCGATACAAACCTTTCTCCCTAAAAAAGGGACCGAAACGGAAAGATTAATTATTCAAGCATCGTTCAATTATCGAAGACCAACGAGGATGTAACGAAGGATAAGCGGTTTCGGAATAGAAACCGGGCTCGCTCCATTTTCGATACGATCGAGGCCCTCGTGTCGTTCCTTCAACGGATCCAACACGGGCTCGTTCGTCATGGTTTTTGGCAAACGACGGTTACAGGAAATCCGACGAATGAAAATTAGCGCGCGTGAAGAAAATCCCGGGTAATTTGGACGTCGGGAAAACGGGCCGTGACCCGTGGCAGCTTTATTGCGAATTTATGCAATGTTTAGCCGCATGACCAATTAGAGATGGGCCAACCACCAAGCCCTTCGTAAGCTGTGCAACGAGCAACCCGTACCGCTGGAAAAATTATGCTTATGCATAACCGCCGTGGCGGCTTTATGGTAATATTGTGGTCCGTGCTCAGATCTTCTATGAGTGTTCCCAAAAATGGGTGGGGAAATCGGATCAGATTTCTTTTTCAGAAAACTTTTTCGCTCCCGAGTTTTCTTGGCTCGAGTTATTAACAAGAAACCCTTGGCCAATCACGAAACAAATGCTGCAATGGATAAGTACCATCTCCTCTTTCTCCTCTCGAAAAAACATCTGGTAATCAACGATACGAGTTAGAGTAATAATATAGTGTACACATAATAGCGTTTTCTATTCGCGTGTAAAGGATGGAGAATGAAAAGAATCAGAGATACAGAAAAGAAATCTTGAGAGAAATCTCAAGAATGGAAACGTGATGGTTTTATCTTCCTTATAAAAAGTTAAAGAATATTCTCCTAATTACGGTAAAACAGCTCAGTCTTTCGGATCGCGCCTCTGCATTGTATCAGTCATTCCCTCTTTTCTGCGTCCAGGCATTAATCATCCTGCAAATGTTTTCAGTTCGCAGTACACGTAATCTTTGTCGCTATTATTGAAAATAGTTTTTGAATGATAGATGACGCAGTTGGCAATAATTCAGTTAGAAATCAGTTGCTCGTCGTGTCATCTCCATTACTTTCGAATACAAAGCGTGATCGTAATTTTAGATTAGTTCCAGATCGCGAACTTTCGTGAAAGAATATTAATCGGTAAAACACTTTTTCGTACGATAAGAACGTGGACAAATTACCTTTGATAACGAATCCTTTCTCAATGTTTCTATTATTCTTTCGATAAATTTTAATTCTTCACAATTAATCGATATAAAATTGTCCATTCCTTTTCAGATTATCGATAAAATTACAGTTGTTACATTTTCATTCGTGCCAAATTATCTCGATACGAAATATTTTCTTCCATATAAAATTGTGGTTTCTTTTAGCGCTAAAAATTAAAAAAAAAAAAA
>NW_006263374.1:58455-60565 GCF_000469605.1 Apis dorsata
GGTAATGGAAATGGAAAGCTTCAAGTCTGAAATTGAATGTTACCGCAAGAAAAGTGGTGATGTAGACAGAATGGATTGAAAAAAGTAAGGAAAGAATACGACATAAGGTGAATAGTCGACGGTGGACAAACGATATAAGATTCCACGTTGAAAGATGCTCTAATAAAATGGACGTGCGACGACTATATCGTATGGTAGCCACTTGACGACCTAGCCTCTCTTCAGCCTTCCGACGCTTCTCTTTCATTCGCCTAACGCTTTCTTCGTCGTTTGCTATTCGTACCAAGACTAGTCCAGCAAACCTTCATTTCCTCTTATCTCCTTTTGGGCTGCGTGTTCACTCGTTTCAGTAAACGCCCATTCCCAGTTTATATTTACCATCGACGGACGCCTCTTGATTGTTGTCATTCTACCAACGTTCGTCATTCGTATCTATCGTGTATTTATCGTGTAACTTGTCGTAAAAGCGTATTAAAAATAGAAAAATTTCAAACAGTTACAATCTCGAAGATAGTGATTCTCGATTAAGTGAAGTGAAAGACGATTACAACCGCGGAATTTCGAGCTTTAAAATGATTCTTCATTCGTCTCGATTTCTGGTTCCCGAGATATCTTACAAAGAAAAAGCAATTTTTAGTCCATTTATTATCATCTTCATCCTTGTCACTCGTATCTCCTCGCCAAGTTACAGAAATTCTATTAAAATTATGAAAATTTTAAATCGCTGTAACTTCGTGTAAAGAAAATTTTTAATTATTTATCGCGTTCTTGTCGCGTCGTACTCGAACCGTTTTTCCAGACAAACGATAGACGGAATTTTTGATAGAAGAACATAGCAATTCCAGGAAAAGATGTAGGTCACAGGGTTGCGAGTCAATTTGGAAACTTTGAATCTTATATCTCGGCAATCGATCGAGATATCGGAATGAATCAAAAAGCAATTTCGACGGTTTTCCTTTATGTTCCGAGCGAAGTTTAACGATAAAATTTTTTATCCTCCTTTAGAAATACATTTTAAAAGTATTTGCAGATATTTAAAGAACAAAGTATCAAAAAAAGGACGTATTATTAATAAACGTGCGATCATTGCAGCACAGTTTTATACGCATATAAAAATAGCTTTATGAAAATGGAGACTCAACCACTACCGTAAAGTTTCACGGCCGTAACTTCGCGCTAAGCGCTAACGATACTTTTACGACTACATTATAATTTGTAATTAATATTATAACATTAAGCCTAATAACTTTGAGAGTGAATTAAAAAATCTTTACGATATACGCGGATATTTCTCGATCACGAAGATAAATCGTTGGATCTTTCATAAGGTAAGGACAAAATTGATTTATCCCTCGTCTCACGAAGGGATGGGGCATTAGCGGTATTCCCTTAAACGCCTTATTCACCGAAATCTTTCCTTTACCAAGGATAAAAGGAAGAAAGGAGAGGGGAAGGGAGGATTTCCTGTGCGCGAACGCCTCTATCCGGGATCGCGAACAATGGCGCACGGACACACGGGCGGAATCTCGAGGTTTTTTCCTTCGAATGCGCGTTTTAATAATGCGCGGGGGCGAAACGTCGCCGACGACGCATACGAATTACGCGAACTGTAGAATGCATCATTATGGTGCACAATGCAGTGTCCATCAAGTCCACCCATTCCACCATCCAACTCGGAATATTCTCGTACACCCCTTTGCACGACCGCGCGCAGAGAGGGTGGAATTGCGAGAAAGAGGAGAAGCTGGAGGGACAGAGAGAGGAGAGCATCGCATTACCATCGGCGAGGCCGCAGACCTCGACCGTAGTCGATCTTGCGGAACATTTTAATGACAGCAGCTTACCACGCGCATTTACCGTGCCCGCAGTCGCTCGTCTTGGCCAGCAGAGCGTGCACGCGCGTTCGATGAAACAACTCTTGAACAACTGAGCATCACGGTGTGCACACCCTTCTGCCTCTTTTTCACCCCTCTTTTGATCTCTCACACCATCGTCATTTACGTCTCCTCCTCTCCACTCCTCTCCACGCGCTCGTTTACCATCTCTTTTCTACTCTCTTCGTCCTTCCTTCTCGCTTTTCGATCCGTAAAAAAAAAAAAAAAACGAATAT
>NW_006263374.1:60745-70115 GCF_000469605.1 Apis dorsata
CTCCATATTTTATTCCTTTTTTTTTCCCCCTCCCATCTCGATCTTCCGTTAACAATAGCGAACGAAAACCGAAGATTCTCAAGTTTGAAAAACTTGGGCGGGTTTCAAGTTTTTTTCTTTTTTTGTTTTTTTTTTGAAGCACCGGGAACCACTTTGCCAGTCTTCCACTTCTGATTTTAAAAAACTTCTGATGATGGAGAGAGGGGTGGGGGAAAGGGAGGGCAGAATTTGTGATATTGTACCAAGGGAAAAAAAGGTTCTTAATTTGTCACTGTGAAAATGACGAGGTAGTCGCGCTATTTAAATGGGTCAAGCTCTTTTGGTTCGAGCGAGAAGGAAATATATGGTAAATTTTTCCACACGGATTTATCCGTCCATTTATCGTCAACGAAAAATTCACCTCTTGCGAACTTTTTGATCGTTCGTAATCGCGATTCGTTTCTCGTTCGACAGTTCTCTTCTCCTCCCTCTATACACCGGTGTATACTCCGGTGTATACTCAACAGTCGCGAGGGAATATTTGCAGAGTCGCGGCTTTCTCCCAGAGTCGAACAAAGTGGTCCTAATGGCGCAAAAACAAACTCCATCTCGCAAAAGTTGCGGCACAGTCAACGAAGCACCGAGCCAGCTACCGAACGGAGAAGGGTAAAGACGAGGAGGAAGGAGGAGGGGGAGGAAGGAGAGAAGGAGGAGGAGGAGGAGGCGGAGGAGGAGGAGGAGGCGGAGGAGGAGGAGGAGGCGGAGGAGGAGGAGGAGGCGGAGGAGGAGGAGGAGGCGGAGGAGGAGGAGGAGGCGGAGGAGGAGGAGGAGGCGGAGGAGGAGGAGGAGGCGGAGGAGGAGGAGGAGGCGGAGGAGGAGGAGGAGGCGGAGGAGGAGGAGGAGGCGGAGGAGGAGGAGGAGGCGGAGGAGGAGGAGGAGGCGGAGGAGGAGGAGGAGGCGGAGGAGGAGGAGGAGGCGGAGGAGGAGGAGGAGGCGGAGGAGGAGGAGGAGGCGGAGGAGGAGGAGGAGGCGGAGGAGGAGGAGGAGGCGGAGGAGGAGGAGGAGGCGGAGGAGGAGGAGGAGGCGGAGGAGGAGGAGGAGGCGGAGGAGGAGGAGGAGGCGGAGGAGGAGGAGGAGGCGGAGGAGGAGGAGGAGGCGGAGGAGGAGGAGGAGGAGGAGGACGACGACAGGCATTTGTCACCGTGCCCCCCATGCGAGCAACGCCTTCCGTTTATGCAAACGTACAGCCCCGCTGATGTTTACCTCTTTGCAAACCTAATTTCAGTTCCTCCTGGAGTAGGGGGCCGCGCTGGAACTTCTTCGAGCCACTATTCGCCGTAAAGGAGAAGCTGCTCTCTCTCTCTCTCTCTCTCTCTTTCCAACTTCTTCTTTCCTCTGCGCTAACTTTTGCGAGTAGTAGCAATTCTTTACGATGCCATTGGGAAGCGAAGGGAACTGCAGCATCACGGTCTTTCTAATAAAAGAATTTTCAGGAACGGCACAAAGGAAATGCGCTGAAAAGATTCCCAGCCCCTGCCCCCCTCCGTTTTATGCAAAACTATTTTCACCAGATCAAACCGAAATCTACATTTATTAATGCGATTCGAGCGAGATATTGGAAAGCTGTATCCGATCCTTATCGAATTCCTCCTCGTTCTCCTATTTTTTTTTTTTTCAGTATCTTCGAACGACGCATCGCTTGTGCTACTAAAAATGGAAAGGGAAGAAAAGAAATTAGAAAAAAAAAAAGAAAAATAAAACTTTGGAATTAACCATCCATCAAGCTTTCGAAATACCATAGAATTAAAATAAATAAAGAAGGGGAGCAAGGTCGGAAGAATAATCGCTACCAAGAAGGTAAAATTGCAAGAAGAGGGTGGTGTTGATCGAGCGTGCCAAATCTGATTTCCAGAATTCTTCGAGATCGTAATTAACCGTCGAGTCGCGCGTCTAGCGACCGAGAAACACGCTCGCCTTTTCTTATTCCCTCCCCTCCCCGCTCGTTGCTCCATCTCCCTTCAAGTAGCGCATTATTTATTACGAGGCAAAGGGTTGTTGGGTTGGCAAAAGAGAGAACCAAGAGGATCGTGGAACGGGGTATATAAATTATGCATTTCCACGACAGCTTTATCGCTTACTTCTTTCTCGTCGTCTCATTGTCGTGTTGTCACAAGCAAACTTCCTCCGTCCCACTCTTCTTTATAATCCATAAATCCAACAATGTCGAGTCTGAGGAAAGAGAGAGAGAGAGAGAGTTACTCTCTGCGGTCGCGTACGAAGACCAAGACTGCGTATCTCTTCGCTCCGCAACGCTCCTAGCCCGCACTTTCCTTCTCCATTTCGCCCTTTGTTCATACCCATCTGTCGTCTTTTGTCCCAAGGACCCATCTTACGGTCTGCCCACTTCTCCTTTACCTGGGCGTCGTTGCTGTCGACTCTCCACTGGCCAGACGGGGGAGAACAACCCCCTGCTTCCTTTTATTCGTCGCGTCGCGAATCCTCGCGAATGATACAATTGCCCGCCCGACTTTTAATACCGTGGGTCATCGTGAAAACCTTTATCAAAACCGTTTCCGAATTAACGCGAAAAGAGAGAATTATTTTTCTTGGAAAATAAAGGAAAGAAAGAAAAAGAGTCTTGGATGGATGGACAATTTTCTTCGGGCGCAGCTATAATTAATGCATACTATACGCAATTTGTGTCCGACGGTAAGTGCGCGAGGGTAAGAGAGAGGGTGATAAAACGTAAAAGGGAACTGGAGGAAAAACGTCGGTGGAAAGTCATATAGTTCAAAGGTCTCCACGTAGTTTTTACTACGCTTCTAGGTCTGAATTGTTGATAACGTAATAGCGTAACGAGTATAAGTATGAGAAACGTATCTATAATAAATTGTACGGCATAACTGAAAATTATCGTAAAATTATCTTCGTTTCTAGACGTTACAAGAGTATTTTCAATCCTTGGCGAAAACTGGAAAACGTGACAATTAGAGTACAAAGAAAAAAAAAAAAATTGTGCAGAAACACAATCGTACTTTACCATATGCTTTGCACTTTACTAATTATCCCCGGTCTCTGGACAATACCTTTCTCTACGAACATCCCCTCAGGATGACATTACAACAAGCACGCAGGGGGCGCAAAACATAGAGAAACAAAGATATCGCGGCCCCAGAAAACGCATTAGACCATGACGACATGGAATCGTAACGCGTTATGAGCGACCAAGTTACAGTTTTAATGGTGTCATGAAAATGGCAACGATACGCTCGTGGCACGTGTTGTTTCGTGGCACGGCCCCACAAATGCCACGGAACGTCGTATTTCGCTTTCCCTCCTCCCGGTGGGAAGCGTTTTTCAGCTTTCTGATCGCAACGAGTGAATTAATGAAATTACAAGATAAACCTTCGCCCGATGTTAAACCGATTACCAAACTTTACCCTCCGTGTTAATAGTAAATGACAACCGCGCGATTACTTGCTTATTAATATTCGATCGAGTTTATCGAGTGGTACCGTTCTAAATGAGCGACGTTACTGTTTGCCGGTATCAAGATACGATTCAACACGCGATACGATTTTAACAAACATCGCGTTGAAATTTCACCGATCGTATACACACCATTATTGAATATTTCCTCGTGTTACCTTCGTCTGTATTTTACCGATCGATCCCCTTCGCGAAGAGAATCGTTTCACTGACGAACGAAATATTTATCATATCAGAGTCGAATATACGCGATTATTCTTCTTTTTTCTCGCGAATAAAGAGCGTCGAAACGTAATATTCCATTTTTTCCCTTACGCTCGTCAAGCTCGTTAAAGGGACGAATCGATCGGTCCCCGACGATCAATCAGGATCACGTAGCGCGGCACGTCAGCAAATCTTTTCGGCGTCGTGAAACGAGGCGAAAAGGAGGTTCGAGGTAGCGACGAGGAAGAGGGCTTGATTAATGAGACAGTTGTCGGGGGGACAAGGGACAACGCGGCAACTGCCGGGATAAATAGACGGCGATAAAAATGGAGTGGTAATTAATTTCGGACAGCGGCAGTGAAGGGAGAATCGTCGCTCAGAGCTGATGATACCATCGCGCTCGAGGACGCTCCAGACCTTATGAAGGAGAACTTACTACGCTAGGAAAGAAGAACGATGTGAAAAGCGTAAAGAAACCGGGTCGAGAAATTGCGAAAATTGAATGTCTTTTTTACGAACGCATTCCCTACGAAAGGGACGATAAATTCTCCGTACCGCTGTGTGCTATTTTTCGTTTGTGTCGATCGTGGGAAAGGGATCGAAAAAGTTGGCATCAAAAACTCTTGTAAAACGTATTTAACCCACAACTGAACGATATTTCTCCACCACGATTCTCTTCCACTTTCTTTTCTTTTCTTTTCTTATTAATTTTCGTTTCGAAATATTTATACGAAGGGTAGAAATTTACTCGTCGTCTCGTTCGACGAGAATTTGATAAGGATATATGCAAACTGGTCAAAAAGAAAAAAATACAGTGGCAAAAATTAGGGTGACTATGGAGTGGAGGAAGGTGAGGGAGGAGAAAAAGGGGAGGGAAGAAAGATATCTGGTGCCATCGATAGATAACTCCACCCTATCCATTCTCTATCCAACTTTCGCATTTCTCTTAAAACTTGTACGGCTGCAACGGTAGGAAGGAGGGAGAGCCAAACTTTCCTTCCCGCCATAGCTCACCGATTGACGGGCAACACATCACATAGGCGTGGGGCCGCGATTCCATTCGAGCCACTTCAAGGACAACTAGAGACCTAACGTTAATGGAATACGCTCCACGCCATTGTCTACGTCCTCCCGTGCCTACCCCTCCTCTTCTTCTACACCCTTCGATTCAACTCCCTTCCCCCACCCTTCTTTTCTATAATTGTTCCGCGAACCTTTTCAATCGTCGCGATAGATAATTCATTAAAACTGCGAGATAACGTCGATTTACGTGGTATCCGTGCATGCATGGATGTTCGAAATTCATGGTGATCTCCCACGAGGAATCCCTATTATCGTCATCCAAGCTCTTAAATCGTATTTTGCGTTTAACGAGAAAGCGGAGAGAGATAAGTTTTTAGCGATAAAATGAGAAATGCTATTAGCGGCTCCCTTCGCGACGTTATTAACGAATAATTAATGTTTCGATCGCGGTGTTTAGAAAAGGATATATTTTCGATTATATTAGAGAGAGTTTAATTTATTTTCATTTTTTTATTTTTTTTTTTTTGTTGTATATATATTTCCAAGTTATAAATTTCATTAAGTTTAATTAAACCGAAAGTTGGTTAGTTGTACACGGTATTCACGGTAGCGAAATATTTTTTTAATTAAACATATTTCTTTGTTATTCCAGCAATATTGGAGGGGCAAATTCTGCTTTCATTTGACACCCCATATATATTATTCCATTTACTTAAGAATTCTATTAACTCGAAAATTAATTTATGTTTGTATACATTCCATTTTTTAAATATACAATTCGCGTCATTTCAAACGCGAGTAACAAATGTGAATGGAAACAAGGCATATGCGTGCTCGTAATATATTCATTAAATACCTTTACATCATTATAATGCGCGTGTATGCAAATTACACACGTATTAAGAAGTTATCGATCGTTAATAATTTTTCACTTACGATCAAAGTGTATCCCCCTCTTTGATAATTACACGTTGCACGCCCGTATTATGCTTCCATTATACCCTTTCCTAATAAATTATTTAACGAAACGTAATCTGTTTAAAAATCATCATCAAGTAATTTAAATACGTATTAAGTATAAGATCTCCTCTTTTAAGGAGAAAGAAGGCGAGAAAGAATTAATTTCTCGTCGCAAAGGAGATCAAGGAAGACACGCGTTCGTTGGTGCTCGCCAATTATGAAAAGGCAGCGTTACTTTACTTGCGCATAAGTAACTATACCGAAAGAAAGTGTTCATGCGCCGGACGCGTATACCACTTGGCGCTCCACCCTCTTCCAGCCCTGTCATCCGCCGCAATTCTCCACCCTTCCTCCCACGAAACCGTTTCACGCCGCGTCCCTCCAACCCCCCAAAGACGCATTAATATTCACACCGCGATGCGGCCGGTTTTTCGCCGCGCTGTTACGAGGTAAGAGATATGACCACCCGCGGGAATTATTGTATTCCCGTAGCTCACGTGCGAGCACGGAGCCCGCAGGAATTCCTCGAGAAAAAGGATTCCTCGAGAAAAATGCAGGCCATCGTCCAGAAAATGTATACGCGTGTACACGAGGCCATTTTTTGCGAAACCGTCGTGATAATAAATACGGGAATCGACGATGATTTACATCGGGGGTGCGTCGACGAAATAAATTTTCTTTCACTCTTCTCGTGCGATTAAACATAGATGCATCGACGCGTCATGGCGATCGTGTATCGTGGAAGAAAGAATTTGGAAAAACTTTGACGCAGAGGTTAAGAAGAACGAGATATTCGAAGATAGGGTGCCACCGAGGAGGGTGGCCGTCGTCGAGGGGAAGGGATGGATGTAGCCAGACCCCGGTTCGTGTATTAAGCCGGCCCGGGCGAACTCTGCATGCCGATGAGCTTAATATACTTTACTTTGTCATAGCTGTGAGCACCAGCCGCCTTTGCGAACGGCCTGTCACGTGAAATCTTCCGGATACCGCGCGCTCAAGACGTGCTCTTCCAATTGAAATATCGCGATCTTCCTGGACCTTCCTTTTGCAATTTAATTACGTTTCTAATTATGTTTCTCAAATACCTTGTTAAAGTTGAGGACAATCGACGATGACGTTCGAAATTTGATCGAAAAGATGAATCGAATCGTACCTGTGGCGATTTAAAAGCTAGCTATCCGATAGAAAATGGTGGTGCTTACCTGGAACAGATAAACAAGAAATACAAATTAATCGAGTGATTTTTTTTAAATGATGCAAGTGAGTCTTGGAAAAAAAAGGAATATAGAATGACGTTTGTCGAAATTAAAAGAAGACGATTTAAGACAAGAGAGGATACGCTATAAACCGTGTCGTCTATCCGGTTTTTCGGTACGGTAAGATGGGTGAAGGTTAGTCTCGGGCCACGTCATCGTGTAATATCGGCAAACTTTTAATCAGAGGCGCCGAAGGCAACGAGGGAAACTTTATTTTCTTCAATGACGCCTGGCGTAATGTCGAAGATCAGGCAAAACAAAATGGAAATCAAGGAGGGCGATGGGGAAAATGGGAGGCGAAGGCGACTGAGTGCGCGCTACAAAATGGAATATCGTGCCGGGATAAAACGAGTACAATAAAGAGAAAGAAAGGGAGAGGGAATTTCCTTGAGTTTTAGAAGCAATAACTTTGGACCTCTTCAACTTCTTCTTACGTTTTATACGTATTAGCCTACGAATCGCCAAAATCGTCCAACTACTTTTTCAAGTATCCAATTTATCCCCCGGTATTACCTACCGTGAAATTGATAAAAGTTATAAGGGACGAGCTAACAACTTCTAGGGGATTAAATTTACTAGGAAATTGTGTCGAAACCAAGATTAAATTTATGCGAAATTTATACGAATAAAGCCTCGTTCTGTCGATATGATTAATAAAATCGAAAATTATTTGTAGGGAGAAATTTTTTACGCGACAATCGAGGATCGGAATATAAAAGTCGTCTTACTTGAAAATGGTTTAAATCGTTGTAGCCCGACAGCTTTCGTTGAACGGTCTAAGGAATTTCCGATACGTTCGCGGCAACCTAATAGCGTGAGGGCGCTTTGCTATTAAAGATAGCGTGATGAAGATCGATCGAATTCTTCGAGTATTAAATTAAAATATTTCAACGGAGAGTAAAAGCGTATAAACGCTTGAATTTTAATCCTAAATCCGAAATAAAATCGTGACGATGTACTCGAGATCTCGGTTATTTCAAATTCATCCTAGAATCAAATTTCATCCAATCCTCCCATTCTCCCATAAATATCTTATCACTTGTCACATTTATAACCGATTTAACCACAATCGCCTAATTTCTCTCCCTCTCTTCACTGTATCGTATTTTGAGGGTGCAGTGTACTTGGCTTTATAATCATTGTACTTATTGCGTCCTCGGATTACGGTTACTTCCTACTAGATACGCGCACGCGAGCACGCAAAGGCGTACGTCTCCACGATCATAACTACTTGTCGCATGGCTCAATTCGAGGTGGAAACGCTTCTGGCACGATACGCGATACGTTAGAGAGATCGTGCGTTTCGAATTCGCCATCGTTCGTTCTAATCGTCCATTGTGGTTGAAAGTAGAGGGAATAATAAAAAATAGCGTAATTTTTTACGTTCGTTAATGATTTAACACTCGCGGTGGTGTTATAACGTCCTTGGACGTTTTAATCTTGGTTGAAACGCTTGTCGCTTTATTTATACGTTACGCCCATGAATTTCCGCCTCGAGTTGCAGGATACCGCTTCCCTCTAAAAACCGTCTCAAATTACTTTGTTCTCCGCTTCTTTTGTACATCACGAGTACTCCGCTCGAAAGCTCGTAGGTTTCGACGGGAAGAACCGGTATTATCGTAGTAAATTTTCGCGGTGTATAAAGAGCGGAGGAGGCTGCGGTGCACTCTTTACCCCGGGGATATTGGAAACATCGCGGTGTATTTCACTCGTGGAGGATGAAACTAGCGCGCGCGCCTATGCACGATACTTAAGAGCATACTAAGGATAAGTGCGTTGAAAAATGCATGCCACCGTTTCGTTTCTGCGCGGTTATCGGGAGAGAAGGGCGCGTACAGACAGTCTCTCCCCGTGATCATTTACGTAGGAGAAACCATAAAGCTTGAATTTAAGTCATATCCCACTCCCGGAATGACCCGGATGAACCGGTATGCGATGCCGGTATACGTGCTCCACGATTTACACGGGCATTACCATTGCAAAGGTAACGCCATAAATTAGAAATACTGTAACCGTGCTTTCGTATGCAAGCAGAGATATGAATCAGTAAGATCTTTAATCGCGGCTGGTGCTACTGCAAACTGGACGTCTCCCTAAATCCTCCGGAATTACCCCTCTTTTTTCCCTTCTTTTTTTCCCTTCCTTCCTTCCTTTCTTTCTTTCTTTCTTTCTTTTTTTTTTTTTTTTTTTTTTTCAAAGAAGAAACCACTGATTCAGCATACGTTCCGTCCGTTGTATTCCCCCGAGATTCCCTTTTTTGTTACACTTCAGTTTTTCAGTACAGTCAGGGCTGTTAGATAACAGCTGCGCGTAATTTATCTAAAAATCTTTTTTTCTTCCGCGTACATTCTCCGCGATTATTCCGCGATACGAGCGCCCATTTACCTTTTGTTCGAATATTCTTTTTTCGCGTGTGGAAAACGATTGAATGAAAATAAAATGATATATATATATATATA
>NW_006263374.1:70616-77881 GCF_000469605.1 Apis dorsata
GTAAATGATAATGAAATTTAAACGAACGTTTGATAACGTAAGGCTGTTATTTTTTTTTTTATAATAAATCATTCCAATTGTAGTATTTATTTGCAGAAGGGAAATAAAATGATATACATAAATAAAAGTAGCTAAACTCGTATGAAACGACATGGTAATATTTATGAATATTTATCTGGCTGTTTGCCGGCATCGAAATGCGGTGGACGCCTATAATGTGCAATTAAAAGAGCTGCAGCGAGCGGACAGGCAAGCGTTAGTGAAGAGTGTTATCCGGCATAGTGTGCATCGGTGAATAGCGACGAATATAGTGAGGGTGGAAGCCCCCGTTAACAAAAAGCTATGTAACAGGTTTTCGCGAAAATTGAGTAATACCACCCACTAATGTGAATTTATGAGTCTTTTAATACAGTCCCGCTTTCGCCATTCAAAATGGCTTAAATTCTTTTCTCTGTCCGCGTTCTCGTATCTCCTATAATACCAATGTATGAAACTTTTGAAATCAAGATCGAAAAAACGAAAGAATCTTTGAGTTTCTAATTTTAGTATTTAGAAGAATGCGTTGTCTCAACAACATTTTTAAAAAAAATTATTCTCAAAGCTATCACGAAAATAAAAGATTCATCAAAGATTCTTTTTCTCTCTAAAATTTCATAATTGAAACGCATCCCAACAAAATCAAAAATAGATACGTATCTGTGGAAATAATGATTTATTCTGAAGAGTGAAATCGTTACTAATCTTACGAAATTGTGGCGTAACACAACGGAAATGGAATTCTCTTATTGGGTGCGGCGATAATGGAGTGAGAACTTTTTCACGTGTGAAAATTTTCGATCGAGGAAAGGAAACGCCTCAGACGTTTATTAAACCTCTACTCTCATACATCACGCAACGTTAATATCCATCGGTTTCCTTTGCCGTAATACATTTGCCTCTTTTTTTTTTCATTTTTTTTTTTTTTATCGCAATCGTATACGCGATGATTCTACACGTCTGACATATGATAGATATGCACTACGTTTTTTCCCTACCCACATAGGATTCGGGTAGAGCGTACATGAAATATCAGAATTTAATTTGCAATCGATATTTTTGCCAAAAGGGATACGATAAATTCTCCGCGATGAATTTTATTTTATCTCCCCTCCTCTTATACTGCACGTACAACACTGCAAACAATTTTATTTAATTTTGTTACGGTACGTAACACGTTCGAAACGTTCGATTCTAACTTGAAATACGAGAAACAATGACTTTATATCTTTAAGCTGCGAAATTTTCAAAAGGATTAAAGAAAAATAAAAATCGTATCGATGGATAACACGGATGGATGGAGTGCAATAACATTCCACAACGATAAGACGCGTCAGCCTACTTTCAGTTATAGACAAGTCCTGGCACAAAGCGCGAGGGGCGTCAGCGTGCTTATCTGCGATCCGTCGCACCGCGGGGATTAGAGCCGTGCACGCAATGCGCCGAGAACCTCCCTGTGGACGAACGGGAACCACAGCAAACACGCACTGCACGCACCCCCGTCGATCGACCACCGTGTCATAATACAGCGTACCATCGGACAGATAGGGCACGTTACCGCCATATCCCACCCCGTAACGGCCTCATTTTCCACCTCTTGAAGAATACTACATTTTCCACTTGCGTGCGCTCGAAAATATCGTATTCGCCCTTGTTACGAGTCGTAACGCAAGCATAATGAAAAAAGGAGGGGAAAAAACAACGATAACAATTTTTGACGTTGGTGAAACAAAAAATGCTTTAAAATATGGTGGGGAGGCTCGTTAAAACGCTACCAATTCTCGATAGATGAGATCCAAAAGACGAGAGGAAGGGGCTCGAGTTCCATTTCTCCTTCGACTAACTTGGTTAATTTTCGAGAATGAGCGAGCGGAATCACGGACGAGAGGGGAGAAGAAAAAATGAGGAAACGAAGCAGGGAGAGATGAAAAGTGCGTACGATTGAAAAACTACTAACTGGAGAACGTAACGCGCGGTGCATTCCGGTTGCTTTGATCTTGTGACAGAGAGAATAATTCAGCGTTTCGCGGAGCGGCGTATTTTTCTTCGCTAACTGCTATTTCGTGTTTTATCCCCTTCTTTTTGCCCTATTTTATCCCGTGGGCTCGCCCCACGTACACCCTGTCAGGCCGGGGTGCATTACCGTAGGCGGTATCCGGTTTTGCCGGAACTACGCGGCAAACCTGCCGAATAAATAATCCTGAGGAACAGCCGCGGTTAAAGGAAGAAACACGAAATGTCGTTGTGATATATAACGAGATACGAAGCCATCAACCGAACTCGGGATGAATGGTGGCCAGGCTCGCGGTGGAAAGGCTGGATTTCGAGTCGAACATTTGCATATCCCGACATATCGTACGCGTATAATACGACTTTACGTTACGAAAAGAGAAAAATGATAAATATAATTTCCTCGGATAATACGGATCGATATAAATGGAACGATTAATCTTCGTTCGAAGCACCACTCGAATTTTTCATTCGACGATATAATTAAGTGAAAGGGCCGCCCCGTTTAGATTCGAGCTCCATTAAAGAGAAAGAGCTGTTCGTTGACCCGCATACCTTTCGATCTTTTGCTTTTAATTATTTCGTCTCCGCCTCCCTACGAGATAAAGAATGCTAAGCAGTTTCATTATTCGCCGGCTGATTCCCGTTAAACCGCCGCCAGTTTTTCGCCGGGATTCATTATCCGGTGCGGACGGAATGCAAATGAATCGGGGAGGGAGGGGGGGGCAACCACAAAGGATTTCTCTATCAAAGAAATTTATACATTAAAAATCAACCGGATATATATATATATATTTCTCTCTCTCTCTCTCTCTCTCTTCATTTTTTCTTGCTCTCTATTTGACACAATTACGTTTCCTCGAACGAATATAATTATCGACAAACATTAGAGGAAATTAAGGTCTAATATAACACGGTTCATCGTGTCCCAATAACGTTATTAGCAACACCGTATCACGATGCACGGCTCGCAATTTTGCAATTTGCCAAATTACTATTATTAGCCATTCCATTACATTCGACACGTTCCCTTTTACCACGTCCATCCATTATGCAAACAAGTTTGATTTACTTAATCCGTTACCGAAGAATTAATACGATTAACAATAATCGAATCGCAAACATTTCGTTCGCCTCCCGTTATCCGTCTATTTTTATTATCGCGACGTTGCCCGATTGAATTAGCAACGATACGATAATAATTCGAGAACGCGACTGAAATTTTTACTCCTTGCTCGGTTTCAGCATAAAAGAAGAATATTCCATCGAATCGAGTAATTTTCACTTTTCTCGCGATTATCGGGGAACGGATCGATAATCCGAGAACGTGATATCACGCTCCTCTTTGGTTCCATCTCTCTCTCTCTCTCTCTCTCTCTCTCTCTCTCTCTCTCTTCTCCTTTAATCGAGAAATCATCGGGGTCACGAGATACACGTACAGAGAATCCGAGACAAATCTCGTTCTTCGGTTCACCCTCTTATCGACCACGAAAATTTCGCTTGAAGGAGCATCGCGCGCGTGAGAGGGTTCTCGGGGGTAAGAAACGTGCTCAAACCGGTAGAAACCCTCTTTGGCCGGGAATGTTTTTCGTTCGATTTGCACCGAGGATGTTTAACGTTGCATCTCGGCTGATTTCTCAGCCGTTTGCCTCGAAGCATCGGAGAACTCGTAGTAGCTTCGGGCGGTGGTACCAATTTTATTACGTTCTCTCCAATTGACTCTGTATTAAATTTGGAGAATTCCTCGGGGGAGTAACCGCCGTCTTAACCGCTACCGACCACGCTCCACGCCTTCTTGCCCCCTCTCCTCCTCCCCTGGTATCCGGCTCGCCGTGGTCGCATCCTTTCGAAACTCCCCTGGGACGAGCACGTGTCGACTAGTGCTACGTACTACTTCGCGAGCCCCACCTTATCCCCCTTCTTACACGTTGTAAGACCACGTTCCCGAAAATGCACGCCTCTCATCGCGGACTCGTGTTGGGTCGCTCGCCTAAGAGAACCGGCTATTAACCTTGCCGGATGGAACGTACCGCTCCCAAAGGGGTTGGAGCGGAGAGAACACGGTCGAATCGTATTCGTAACGAGTTATCTCTTTAACTTGCCTAACGAATAAATGTCTCCACCCCCTATGCTTGGGTAAATGCTTTCCAGCCCAAATTAACCAACCGGTTAATACGCGAGAATAATTAGTAATTTCCTCCCTTTTCCTAATATTCTTATTACTATTGTTATTATTATTGCATAAAATGTCAGTCGTGGAAGGAGACAGCAAATTATTTTCCCGTCAAGATAAGTTGGAAACGCGTTGACGCGTTCACGGAACTCGGATCACGGATATCCGGATCGCTACTTGTAACACAGAGCCGACGCGATGGAAAAATATCGATCATCGTTCGTGCGAGAGAAACGCGTTTCGAAAGTACGGACGTAGCCGGTACTCGTCGAGTCGAAAGAGGGAACGGTTTGTAGTGTCAATAAACTAGGTATCGGTCGTGTTCCTTACGTGCGGATCAATGACCGAAGCCTTCGGGTATTCGAAAGACTCTCAGGACCCGTTCTCTCCCTCTCTCTCTCTCTCTCTCTCTCCCCTTTCCACCCTTCTTTCCGTCTCTAGAGGTCGAATCAGCAAAGCCCTCACGTCGTAATCTCCGATATCCAATTGATTTTCCAGCTGGTATGCTCTTACATCGCGGCAGTCGTGGCATCCTACTATTCAATTAAAAGTTTCCCTCTCCCTCCCTCGCTTCTCCCCACCCCCTTTCCCCACCGCTGCCCTTTACTCACGTTCTCTCACACTCGCGCTCTCTTCTCGTCTCGTCGAGAGGCAACAATCGTGGTGAGAGGGAGTTGCTCTCTCGCTGGATGTCAAGTATCACGAAAGGGCCGCTCGAGTAAGTCTTCTCGCTATATTTTTCTTTTCTTCGCTCTTTCTCTCTTTTTTTGGGAGGGGGATATCGATCAAATAAGCCTTTCATCGACATCGTAAAATTGGAAATTTCAGATTTACGATCTTCTCTACGGAAAAGAGAATATTATACGTCTCTTCTAAAATTATATTTTACGATTGTAAATGTGTACAGACTTGGTTCGAAATTTCGAAAAACTCTATCCTCTATCGGATAAGATACAACACAATAGTTGAAGAAAGTTGGAGAACGGAAGAGAGTGTTTCGTTATCCGATACCGTAAGGTGTCCGATAACTGAAGGAATCTTGAGAAATCGCGAAGGAGGGATCCTTGAAAGAAAGCGAGAGATAAGTGGACGTCGAATCGTTGGAGGAAGAATGATAAATTCGGATGTTGTAGGTACAATTTTAAATGGAATTCGAAGGAAGGAAAGAAAATTTGGAAGAGGAACGAAATAAGATTGGGAAGGTAACGAGCATTAAACGTTAAAGCGATTATAATGGGGGCGAGTCGTGAACGCGTTGGAGATCGGTGAATGCGTAGAAACGGGAGCAGAGAGAGTCATGGACCAAGGCCATTTCCGGTGACAGGGGTTGGCACGGACGAACAGGAGAACAAGGAAACGAAATGATCGCGGTTTACGCTGGTTCTTTTCGGTTGCGGCTGACTCGCACAGCTAGGTGGGTGGGGAGAACTATTAGAATGTATTATGCATGCGAAATGGCGCGGTTTCCTCCAAATCACTGGTGCCGCGCCGCTCCCGGATGAAGGAGTTTTGCGGTGACGACGTGGAAGTCTGCCAACCTTCGGTGGGTGGTCTTTTAGCGGCTTGCGTTCTCTTCCAATACGAGGCTAAAATATATCGAAGAAATTATATCGTCCGAAAGGCTGGAAACCATTTAAATAATCACGAGTCTGACCAACGTATATAGATACGCTTAACGATCCCGCGATATTCGCAAGGGGCGGAATAATCTTCATCTCGAAGTACATCGAGTGGATATAAAGGGAAAAGCGGTTCCAGCGAGAAACAAAGGGTGTAACGAGGAAAAAGTGGAACGAGCCGGAATTTTATAAGATTAAAAACAATTTCTTCTTCCTCCTAGAATCTTTCTAGAGGAAGATTCCAGAGGAGATATCTTTCAGTTTTCCAAAAAAGAAAAAAAAAAAGATTCGACGCGTTTTAATTCGCTTTAAATCGTTATTATTTTAAGAGGACACTGCAGGAACGGTGGTACTTGGTACTTTATACAACTATGTATAACTTAAAAGTGATCATAAACAGGATTCTCCGAGGAAATTACATCTCCGCCCTTTTACCAGCATTTTCTTCCTTCCTTCCTTCCTTTCTTTCTTTCTTTTTTTTTTTTTTTTTTTTTACGAGTAGACGGGGATTACGAAACAACTCGAGCTATCCCTCGTTGCGAGAAATAGAGCGTTGTAAAAAAGGATCGGCAAAGAGATGAAATTACCGAGTGTGTACACGTTTCCTTTCTCGCCGAGAGTTATCGCGTTTCAACCCCTTCTTGTTTTCTCGTTTCGTACCACGTCCCTATTATCATGACGATTTCTCCTCTCCCATTCGGTAGGTTAGGGGGGATCGATTTAAGATTCAGCACGAATCGTTGCTCCTGTTCGTGTCCTTTAAAGGAAAGTCGACTTCAATTCGCAGCCGGGTTTCCCACCCCACCACCCCGTCCGTGTCGTCGGCCCTTGACAAATACGAACAATTCTGAACGTCGCCAGGCCAACTGCACGATAATACGACAATCTATTTCACGGCTTATTGTAGATCGTACGAGAAACGGAGGGGGATTCCGGTCGTCCGGCCCTGCGCGTGCGCCGCATCGAAATTTCAAAATGCCACCTCTCCTTTATCCCGATATTTCGTTCATCTCGTTATAAATAAAAAATCGACGAGACGAGAATATCGTCCTCCACGAGAGCGCGAGCTTTGACTCTAAAATTGTTTAAATCCTACGAATTCCTAGAAAATCCTCCACCCGTATATCGGCCACGATTAATCCTTCGAGTTTCGCGATATAGGAGGGAAATTTTCCGTATAAATTTACTTTCACAGCTGTCGATACGATAAACGAAGACGTCGATTGTGCGCCACGCTGGAATTACCTGATAATGCGGTATTCCTTGATTATTATTCCCTGTTCGAATGTATAACGTATCTATCCGTGAACGCGTAACGAAGGGAAATAATTTCGTTCCAGCGGCAATTTCGAAAGTTGTCGGCACGATCGTATCCCCCCCCTCCGTATCGCGGACAAAAAGGATTCCGCTCGTGTGGAGGGGGAGGG
>NW_006263374.1:78142-81679 GCF_000469605.1 Apis dorsata
GTTTCGCTTTAAGCCCGCTTGCTCGATCCCCTCGGGGCTGAAAATGATCCCCGATAACTGGAAGCAGCCCGATACGTGGCGGGATAAGTCCCGTGATATCGTTCGAGTCGTGGCTTTAAAGTCGTGCAAAGGCAAACTCGAAGATACAGCGGCGTAACGACTTGCTTATTACGTTATATACATATATATATATATATATATTAGGATCGACAATTTTTTTAATATCCCTCTCTCGAAAATATTATCCGTGGTGTACAACTCGATGCGAAATTGGTTCGAGTTCCCCGACCCTCGTGCCCTCGTCGTTCAATAACCCAAAAAGTTTCACCAATTTTCCTTACCCTACCTGTTTAATTGAAAGTTCTTGCAAGTTTCGGGTCTCATAATTAAAATCGGACGAGAAGAGAGGTTCGTAGATCAAAGCTTTCGTCCGTAGATCTGGAGGGAAGGGGGAGGTAATATCTGGGCGCTTTATATCCTATGCGCAACGGCCGGACGGTAGTGTGCAAGAACCACCTTTTAATTATTATCGTCGTAACTCCGGAACCCTCGTAAAATATTTGTTTCAATTTCCAGGCGACGACGTCGCCGTGGCCGCAGTCACTACCGCACCCCCTGTGCCCCGAGTTGGGTTGACCGAGGTCAACAAGGTATAACGCGCTACCACCGTTACGAGGTTGGGATCCGGAGGTTGGGACCGCCTGGAACCGACCAGGACATCAACGGGAACGACTTTATGAGTTGTTAAGCGGGGTTCGCGCGATCCGCAAAACGAATAAGCAGCTCATCGATAAAACCGAAACGAGGCGTTGAAATTCCGCGGTCTCGTTCGCGCGGATAAATCGGCCAACCGTTCACCCGACCGTTTCACCCGACCTTGCCATATTTCCCCAACGTTGATTCGAGCGTCAGTAACGTTGTTGCCTTCTATCCCATACATAGGAGACGAAATTCGAACGAGATTGAAATATTAGAAGGGGAAACGAAAATGAAAATTCTTGAACAAGAAGCGTCGAAGCGGAAGGCAATTTTTTCCTCTCGTCAGAAAAACAGACTAACGAGAGCGGTTCGAAAGAAAAGTTGAAATTTTCATCCATAAACATGACCCGACGATCGTTTGCTTTATTTTGTCGGCACCGTATCCGGGATAATTTACAAATCTAATGCGGAGACTTTACATTGTTGCGGCCTCCCCCTCACAGAAAAAAAAAAGATGGCGCAATCTCGAGCGGTTCGATTTTCACCGGATGATGGGAAAATAACAGGATTGGCTTATCGTTTCGACAGCCACGTGTACATATCCCGGGGCCGATCTGCACTTTATGCAGATCCGGCAGGCATCACGCGAGCCTCGTGAATTTGGCATTGAGGTTCGTCGAGGAGGCAGCCGAGCAAGCAGGCAACCACGAGCTCGAAGGGAAGAATGGGTAACCGGTAATTGTAGGTTGGCAAAGATTCAATGTAGGTAAATACGCCGATCCAACTGCCGCAAGAGCCAAGCGACACCAGCGTGTATGTAGACACGGGGCCATGTGCTACCACCAGAGTCCTCCTCCCTCCATCGATTCCCCACCTATGCCTTAGACACGGGGATCCCCGCGTCTCTTCCTGCACACCGTCTTCCGCCGCATTCTACACCGTCTCTCTGACACGGGCAACTGTTACGCCACTCTTCGCTTCGCCTCTTTGGTAAGGGGCCAAGAAATCCCAATCTGGCCGGCGGCAGGTTACCTCTCGAGCCCGCGCCAGATGGACCTAACACGGCCTCTCCACTGCGATTCGTGGAGTGGCTGTTTCTTCCTCGCCATCTTGCTGCCACTTGATATTTCCTTCGGGACTAACACAGTCTCATCGACACCGGCCTGTGAACGAGCCTCGATTTCTTCCAAGGTGGTGGGACAGAGCCAACCTCTGTTCCTGGACGCGTGACGCCACAATTGCTCGGCGAGGATAAGAAAAATGGAAAATAGAAAAGAAGGGGTATTTATGGGGGAAGAATTTCGGATCAATTCTCGTCGATGGAAAAATTTTAGTGGAAGAATTATTTTTTAATCGGATATGATCATCCGATTCGCGGTTTAAAAGTGAAAAAATTATTTCCGTAATAAGTAATTCTAGGTAAATTAATCGATCGAGAAGAAATAAGATAAATTCTAAATTCTGTACGGAATAGAAAAATTTCAGTGGGCTAAGTAATTTATGATTTCTTCTGAAACGAGTAAAAAAGAAAAAAAAGAGAAATAGAAACGAATCCGGTTCGTAATTATAGGATATCGATTGCTCCGATAAGAAAAAGCTTTCACGTTTCACGAAGCCCGTCTTGTCTCTAGTTTTAATATCTCTTTCGTCGATACTTCTTCGTAATAGAAACTGATGCGTGAACATTCTTCATCGACTTTTTCTCGTTACGAAGAATTCTCTCCCTCCCTCTCTTTCTCTCCAGTTTCCTCCTTCATTTTTCCAGAAGAACGAACGGGGGCATTAAATAAATCAATTGCAAAGGTTGAAGCGCAATCTTCTTTGGACACGTGGGTGGCAGAGTTGCAGGGTTGCGGGGGGAAGGGGGTCAACGCTATCGTATGCAATTTATAAGCCCTCCTCGCATCTCGTAACACCACTACCATCGCTAACATCACTACCACCGATGAACGCCACCACCGTCACGATCGCTACCCCGGGGGATGGAAGCAGTTGCGGCGATGCCCGCCACCCCATTTCGCGGTCCAGTGACGCCCAGGAATTCACCAATTGGATTTTCCCTGCTCGCTACTCCTCGAGGCTGGGATGTACCGTTAGATGGTGTGAAAGCCACCTTACACTGCCAATGGAAAAGCTTCTGAAATCCCATCGGCATCAGCAACTTCGAATTTTCCCGCGTTTCGCCTAGCATCGCAGGCTAAATTTCACGGAAATTACGGAAACTTCGTTTTACAAGAACGATATCTGTCCGACAGGGGCATCGTTCCTACACACGTGCATTCTCGTTTCAAGCAATAAAATTGGAACCAGTATGGAGAGAGAAGTTTGATGAATCGTGTGATTGCCACCGATGGAATATTTACTCGAAAAATTGGTAAATTAAGATACACCGAAACAATTTTCATTTCAATTTTTAAGAATAGTAACGTAATTTTTTTACTGAAATAGCTTTCCTAAAAACAAAAATATAGGTTTTTCCAGAAAAACCAATATTCATTCCCGAGAATAATAAATATTTTCTTCCACTAGTTACAAAATTATAAGAGTTCCATCGAAGAGGCAATTTTTGAGTTTATGCAAAAAAAATTGCAACAAATTTAAAGAGGCGTATCATTGATGTTTGATAGGATATCCATAAATTTTTTGTGGTCGTTGGAAGCGCAGAACACTGCTCTTTAAAATGCTTGTTCATTCGTCGAAATCCTTCCACTGGTTCCAAAGTTATAAGACTTTAACCGAAGAGGCAATTTTTAATTTTATGCAAAAAATTTTCCTACAACTTTGAAGAGGCATATCTTTGAAGTTTGATGGGATATCGATAAATTTTTTATGGTGGTT
>NW_006263374.1:81979-82781 GCF_000469605.1 Apis dorsata
GTATCATTGACATTTCATGGGATATCGATAAAATTTTTGTGGACTTTGGAAGCTCAGAAAATTGCTCTATAAAATGCTTGTTCATTCGTCGAAATCCTTTCACTGGTTCCAAAGTTATAAGACTTTAACCGAAGAGGCAATTTTTAATTTTATGCAAAAAAAATTGGAACAAATTTAAAGAGGCATATCATTGAAGTTTGATGGGATATCGATAAATTTTTTATGGCCGTTGGAAGCGCAGAACATTGCTCTTTAAAATGTTTGTTCATTCGTGGAAATCCTTCCATTGGTTCCAAAGTTATAAGACTTTAACCGAAGAGGCAATTTTTAATTTTATGCAAAAAATTTTCCTACAACTTGGAAGAGGCATATCTTTGAAGTTTGATGGGATATCGATAAATTTTTTGTGGTCGTTGGAAACGCAGAACAATGCTCTTTAAAATGCTTGTTCATTCGTCGAAATATTTCTACTGGTTCCAAAGTTATAAGACTTTTACCGAAGAGGCAATTTTCAATCTTTTACAATAAAAATTCGAACAACTTTGAAGAGGCGTATCATTGAAGTTTGATGGGATATCGATAAATTTTTTGTGGTCGTTGGAAGCGCAGGACAATGCTCTTTAATATGGTTTTCCATTTGTGAAAATCCCTCCACGGGTTCCAAAATTATAAAAATTTAAACGAAGAGGCAATTTTTAAATTTATGCAAAAAAAATTGGAACAACTTTAAAGAGGCATGTCTTTGAAGTTTTATGGGATATCGATAAATTTTTTGTGGTCGTTGGAAGCGCAGAACATTGCT
>NW_006263374.1:82795-83152 GCF_000469605.1 Apis dorsata
GTGCTTGTTCAATCGTGGAAATCCTTCCACTGGTTCCAAAGTTACAAGAGATTAACCGAAGAGGCAATTTTTAATTTTATGCAAGAGAAATTTGAATAACTTTGAAGAGGCATATCTTTNAGCTTGATGGGGAATCGACAAATTTCTTGTGGTCGCTGAAAGCGCAGAACATTGCTCTTTAAAATGCTTGCAAATTCGTCGAAATCATTCCACCGGTTGCAAGGTTATAAGACTTTAACTGAAGAAGCAATTTTTAATCTTTTAGAATAAATATTCGAACAACTTTNNNNAAGTGGCGTATCCTTGAAGTTTTTAGAATATCGATAAATTTTTTGTGGTCGTTGGAAACGCAGAACA
>NW_006263374.1:84993-85438 GCF_000469605.1 Apis dorsata
CTACTGGTTGCAAAGTTATAAGACTTTAACCGAAGAGGCAATTTTTAATTTTATGCAAAAAAAATTGGAACAACATTGAAGAGGCATATCTTTGAATCTTGATGGGATATCGATAAATTTTTTGTGGTCGTTGGAAGCGCAGAACATTGCTCTTTAAAATGCTTGTTCAATCGTGGAAATCCTTCCACTGGTTCCAATGGTATAAGACTTTTACCGAAGAGGCAAGTTTTAATTTTATGCAAAAGAAATTTGAACAACATTGAAGAGGCGTATCATTGACATTTCATAGGATATCGATAAAATTTTTGTGGTCGTTGAAGGCGCAGAACATTGCTCTTTAAAATGCTTCCAAATTCGTCGAAATCATTCCACCGGTTGCAAAGTTATAAGACTTTAACTGAAGAAGCAATTTTTAATCTTTTAGAATAAATATTCGAACAACTTT
>NW_006263375.1:0-748 GCF_000469605.1 Apis dorsata
GAGAGAGAGAGAGAGAGAGAGAGAGAGAAATTGCGGTGGAGAGAAGTTGGAGGTGCAGTGCACCAACCTAAATTCTAATCGCGCCACGTTAGAGTTCCGCAACCGGTTGAAGAGGATCGGGGGGGAAAATGGAGATTCGGTCCGCCGATAATACGCCTCGGTGTATGTACAAATACGAGGAGGAGGAGGAGGAGGGTTTCTCCCCTCCCCCGTTACCACGTACGTATACGTAATGCAAACGCGATAAGTGAGATTGTCTCTAACGAGGCAAGATTACGCCGATGGAAATCGTCGTGAGATCCAATCTCGATTAAATCCGATACGAGATGGAGCGTGGATGGGTGAAAAGACTTTTCCATCCGGTTAAAATATATACTGGATTTCTGGAGAAAGAGAGAGAGAGAGATGCTGCGGAACAAGGACCGTCTAATGTCTTAATTCGCCGCTCGGATCGCTAATTAATTCGCGCTTGCGGATGGAGAACGGGGAAATGTTCGAAGCGTGGTGATAATAGAGGGGGAATTATTATTTTGAGAGTGCAATAATTCAGAGAATTGGGGAAAAAGATTACCCCTTCGTTCAATTGTCGATCGAGTTCAATTTTATTACGGGGATTGTAATTAGATTTGTGTTTAGATTTGGGGAAAAAGGATTCTATTTATGCGTGAATTTCGTGACAAGTTTAATTTTGGATGATTTAATTAGAAGTAGTTACGATTTCGTTTTGAGAAAATAGGTTGAAAGGGAA
>NW_006263375.1:804-1029 GCF_000469605.1 Apis dorsata
TCACGCGAATTTTTATCGCGATTTTGTCTCTCAATTCGCAATTTCCTTTATAATTTAGAGAATTGAGGAAAAAGATTACCCCTTTTAACTGTCGATCGAATTCAATTTTATATGGAGGGAAAACAAGGATTCTATTTATCTATGAATTTTATGACAAGTTCGATTTTGGATGATTTAATTAGAAGTAGTTACGATTTCGTTTTGAGAAAATAGGTTGAAAGGGAA